>NC_132783.1:320000-535000 GCF_048418805.1 Vulpes vulpes | reverse complement strand
CAAACATCCGGGTCGGTCCCGGTGGAACAAGGGGATAAGTAGTTCTCCTTTTCTTTGCTGTGCCTGTGGGGTCTAACAAGGCACCACAGTGTCTTGTTTCTTTGTAATGAGGTGGCGGAGGGGTGTATCTCGATCACCACCATTCCAGGGCCCACAAACTGTGACGGGAGCACAGCGCATCCCACCGCCCACCCCAACCCCAACGGGGGTGGGGGTGGGTGGGGGCAAAGCTGGTCATCCGTATGAAGTGTGACGGTGATAGCTCCCAGGACACGTCTTTTTACAGGAAACCCACAGGGACCGCGGATACGCAGAGATGACTGAGGCCGATGTAAATCCGAAGGCCTACCCCGTGGCAGATGCCCACCTCACCAAGAAACTCCTGGACGCTTGTTCAGCAGTCCTGTAACTACAAGCAGCTTCGGAAAGGAGCTCACGGAGCCACCAAAACCCTCCACGGAGGCATCCCTGAGTTCATCCTGATGGCTGGCTGTGGACGCCGAGCCCCTGGAGGTCATCCCGCACCTTCCGCTGCCTGCCGCGCTGCGCCGCATGAAGAGAAGAGAAGAACGTGCCCTACGTGTGTTCGTGCGCTCCAAGCAGGCCCTCGGGCGGGCCTGCGGGGTGTCCGGGTGTCCTAGTGTCATTTGCCAATAGGCTCCTGCCGTCTGCTTCGGTAACGTGACGTCGTTCCCCTTCCCCCCCCAAATCCCAACCCATGCCCCTGAGGGTGGCAGGGCAGCAGCCTACCAAAGAGATGTGCTGCAGAATTCGAGGCTACCTGGGTGAGTCAGACAGGCGGCAGCTGACGTAAGGAGTTGAGAAGTGGCTAGGGAAAAAAAAGAAAAGGAAAAGAAAGAAAGAAAGAAAGAAAGAAAGAAAGAAAGAAAGAAAGCAAGAAAGAAAGAAAGAAAGAAAGAAAGAAAGAAAGAAAGAAAGAGAGGGTCCACTGATGATGCCGGAATGAAGTCTGAGCAAGTCACGGAGACGTGACCGGAAGCTACAGCAGAGACCTCGGAATCAAGGAAACATGCTCTCTGGTGAATGGAGTCGTCTTTCACGGACGCTCGGTACCAGGTCTGAGAGGCCTTATGCCTGTTTCCTGCCAGAATCGGATCAGATGTATGTATCCTTTATCACATCAGACGGACAGTGCCAGCCTGTCATTCTGGTGAGCATCCTAATAAAGAAATATCTTCAAACTCCACCGCACCCCCCCTCCAAAAAATAAAGGAAACCAACAACCATGCATTGGCTCCAAAGGCGTAGATGTCGCCCCAGCCGCCCCCCCCCCGCCGCCCCTCCGCCCCGCCGCCCCGCGTCCTCTAAAAACTCAATCTATGTGTTCCCCACTCCCACTGTCAGGCTCCCGTGGTGGCCCAATGGCTCGGGTGATTTTTGCTCCTTACAGGGGGGCGGCGGGATGAGGAGGGGGGCGGCGATGGCGTTGGAGGCACCCGGGATGATGGCAGAGGAGTTGACCACTCCATCCACAGGAGTGTTGCAGAACCGGGGGGGGGGGTGAGGGGGCCGCGGGGGAGGCGGAGGCGCAGAGGCGGCAAGGCAGTCCCCACCCCCGCCAGGACTGAGACAGATTTAAAGGTTTTTATTTTATTCCTTTTTTTTTTTTTAATGATTTCTTTATTTACTCCTGAGAGACACAGAGAGAGGCAGACAGAGACACAGGCAGAGGGAGAAGCAGGCTCCCCGCAGGCAGGGAACCGGATGCGGGCACAGGACCCCAGGGTATCCCTTCCACCTCCCCAACCCCCCCCCCCTCGCATCACACCCTGAGAGGAAGGCAGCCGCCCAACCACTGAGCCACCCAGGTGTCCACCCGTCCCTCTTGTCCCTCTTTTCCTTTCTCTATCCGTCAACCTTCCAGCCTTCCGCCTCCAACGCCGCCTGTTCCTTCATGTCGGCTTCCTCCTGGAAAACAGGCCTTGTCCGTGGTTGCCTTTCAGCCCTCTGAGAGAGGTGGAGGCGCAGGCAGTGGGTTGGGCATCGGTTCTGGTGCTCGTGCGTGGGTGCGTGCGGACTTCGGATTTCTGGCGTCTGCCTGCCTGGCCTGCTTTCCCCGTCTTCTTCATGATTTGGACTCATGGGAAGTGTGTGTGTGTGGGGGCGGGGGGGAGTCGGGTCCTTATTTCTCTGGACCACCTCTTGGGTCCCATCCCACGAGGCATCTTTCTGATGGGGTGACCTGGAAGTCGGAACGTAGGGAATTTTATTTTCTTTCTTTCTTTCTTTCTTTCTTTCTTTCTTTCTTTCTTTCTTTCTTTCTTTCTTTCTTTCTTTCTTTCTTTCTTTCTTTCTTTCTTTCTTTCTTTCCTTCCTTTCTATTTTTACCGGATTTTGAGAGAGAGAGAGAGAGAGAGAGAGAGAAAGGGGCAGAGACCTAGGCAGAGGGAGAAGCAGGCTCCAATGCAAGGAGCTCGATGTGGGGCTGGATCCCCGGACCCTGTGAAAACGACGTGCCCCTAAGGCAGATGCTCCACACGGAGCCACCCAGGCGTCCCCGGTTCTGTATTATAAGGGAGACAGACAGGCAACGTGTGTTCAGAGGGACGGAAACAGAGCCCGTGTGCTGAGGTTTCTCGGAGCCCTTTGGACCTTTGGCCGGTGCGAAAGCCAAGGGAGCGGGGCCCAGAAACGTTCAAGGCTGAGAATTCCCTTGCTCAATATTCATTTCGCAGATGCCTGATTGCAAGTGGTATGGTATGGAATGGAATGGAATGGAATGGCATGGAATGGAATGGCATGGCATGGCATGGCATGGCATGGCATGGCAAACGTGTCTGTCTGTTTGGGTTAGTAGCAGGACCCAGAGAGCCGAAGGTCTCGACCTCAGGGACTTGAAGTTGCAAGTTGGATGCCAGAGATAGAGAGGTAGGCTCAGGCAGGCAGGGCCAGAAAGCTGGCTCGCCCGCCCGGGGAGTCCAGGTGTGAGGCATATGGGATCGCAGGGCAGCTGGGACACAGCCTGGTCCGGATCCACCCAGGTCCAGTAGCGTTTCCCGACTCAGGAAAACGTCGGGCGCCCAAGCGGGGCCTTCCTTAGGGATGTTTCGCTCCCCCTCCCCCTCCCCGGGACGGGGACATCTGCACCGCTAGGGGGCGCACCGGCCGCCGCCGGTGGCGGCAGCGTCTGCCGAACTACCCATGGCGCCCCGGTTCCGGTTCCGGTTCCAGCCCCCGGGAAGGGCGCACTTGGAAACGTCATCCGAGGCGTCCTGGAGCCTTCACCCCCAAAGATCCGGGACACCGGACGGCGGGCGTCGTTCCCGATCGGTTGTAGAAATGTCCGCAAGGGGATCCCTGGGTGGCTCAGCGGTTTAGCGCCTGCTTTTGGCCCAGAGCGCGATCCTGGAGTCCCGGGATCGAGTCCTACATCGGGGGTTCCTGCAGGGAGCCCGCTTCTCCCTCTGCCTGTGTCTCTGCCTGTGTGTGTGTGTGTGTGTGTGTGTGTGTATGTATGTCTCATGAATTGTGAATTAAAATTTAAAAAAAAGAGGAAGGAAAAAAGAAACAAACAAACCTGAAACACGTTTACGAACACACCCAGGTATCGGCAGGTTTCCTGAATCAGACAAAAGAGAAACACAAAAACTGAGGTGGGGGGAGGGGGGGAAGGAAGAAAAGGGCAAGGGGTGGAGGAGGAAAACACAACACCACCAAACAAAAAAAACCACCTTGGGTGTCTCATTGACTCACACTCTAGTATTTTACCTTCTGTTGGAAAGACAGACGCCAGGTATCCGGTGAACTGAACCCAATTTATCAATTAAGCTAGTTACACCTTCAAAGTTCCAGGTCACCAAAGATTTGGGAAGGTATTGTAAAAGTTTAACCTATAGACCTTTTTTCATCTTTTTCTTTCTTTCTTTCTTTCTTTCTTTCTTTCTTTCTTTCTTTCTTTCTTTCTTTCTTTCTTTCACCTGCTTGCTCGTAACAAGGAAAAGTACACGAGACAGACAAAATCGATCATTTGGAGTAGTTTCCGTGGACAAATCCTCAGAGGCACAACTTAACTAATCCGTTGAGTTCACAGCAAAAGTTGAGTACGCCCGTCCCTCGGGGCCTGGACCCTCGGGCAAACATCCGGGTCGGTCCCGGTGGAACAAGGGGATAAGTAGTTCTCCTTTTCTTTGCTGTGCCTGTGGGGTCTAACAAGGCACCACAGTGTCTTGTTTCTTTGTAATGAGGTGGCGGAGGGGTGTATCTCGATCACCACCATTCCAGGGCCCACAAACTGTGACGGGAGCACAGCGCATCCCACCGCCCACCCCAACCCCAACGGCGGCGGGGGTGGGGGTGGGTGGGGGCAAAGCTGGTCATCCGTATGAAGTGTGACGGTGATAGCTCCCAGGACACGTCTTTTTACAGGAAACCCACAGGGACCGCGGATACGCAGAGATGACTGAGGCCGATGTAAATCCGAAGGCCTACCCCGTGGCAGATGCCCACCTCACCAAGAAACTCCTGGACGCTTGTTCAGCAGTCCTGTAACTACAAGCAGCTTCGGAAAGGAGCTCACGGAGCCACCAAAACCCTCCACGGAGGCATCCCTGAGTTCATCCTGATGGCTGGCTGCAGACGCCGAGCCCCTGGAGGTCATCCCGCACCTTCCGCTGCCTGCCGCGCTGCGCCGCATGAAGAGAAGAGAAGAACGTGCCCTACGTGTGTTCGTGCGCTCCAAGAAGGCCCTCGGGCGGGCCTGCGGGGTGTCCGGGTGTCCTAGTGTCATTTGCCAATAGGCTCCTGCCGTCTGCTTCGGTAACGTGACGTCGTTCCCCTTCCCCCCCCAAATCCCAACCCATGCCCCTGAGGGTGGCAGGGCAGCAGCCTACCAAAGAGATGTGCTGCAGAATTCGAGGCTACCTGGGTGAGTCAGACAGGCGGCAGCTGACGTAAGGAGTTGAGAAGTGGCTAGGGAAAAAAAAGAAAAGGAAAAGAAAGAAAGAAAGAAAGAAAGAAAGAAAGAAAGAAAGCAAGAAAGAAAGAAAGAAAGAAAGAAAGAAAGAAAGAAAGAAAGAGAGGGTCCACTGATGATGCCGGAATGAAGTCTGAGCAAGTCACGGAGACGTGACCGGAAGCTACAGCAGAGACCTCGGAATCAAGGAAACATGCTCTCTGGTGAATGGAGTCGTCTTTCACGGACGCTCGGTACCAGGTCTGAGAGGCCTTATGCCTGTTTCCTGCCAGAATCGGATCAGATGTATGTATCCTTTATCACATCAGACGGACAGTGCCAGCCTGTCATTCTGGTGAGCATCCTAATAAAGAAATATCTTCAAACTCCACCGCACCCCCCCTCCAAAAAATAAAGGAAACCAACAACCATGCATTGGCTCCAAAGGCGTAGATGTCGCCCCAGCCGCCCCCCCCCGCCGCCCCTCCGCCCCGCCGCCCCGCGTCCTCTAAAAACTCAATCTATGTGTTCCCCACTCCCACTGTCAGGCTCCCGTGGTGGCCCAATGGCTCGGGTGATTTTTGCTCCTTACAGGGGGGCGGCGGGATGAGGAGGGGGGCGGCGATGGCGTTGGAGGCACCCGGGATGATGGCAGAGGAGTTGACCACTCCATCCACAGGAGTGTTGCAGAACCGGGGGGGGGGGGTGAGGGGGCCGCGGGGGAGGCGGAGGCGCAGAGGCGGCAAGGCAGTCCCCACCCCCGCCAGGACTGAGACAGATTTAAAGGTTTTTATTTTATTCCTTTTTTTTTTTTTAATGATTTCTTTATTTACTCCTGAGAGACACAGAGAGAGGCAGACAGAGACACAGGCAGAGGGAGAAGCAGGCTCCCCGCAGGCAGGGAACCGGATGCGGGCACAGGACCCCAGGGTATCCCTTCCACCTCCCCAACCCCCCCCCCCCTCGCATCACACCCTGAGAGGAAGGCAGCCGCCCAACCACTGAGCCACCCAGGTGTCCACCCGTCCCTCTTGTCCCTCTTTTCCTTTCTCTATCCGTCAACCTTCCAGCCTTCCGCCTCCAACGCCGCCTGTTCCTTCATGTCGGCTTCCTCCTGGAAAACAGGCCTTGTCCGTGGTTGCCTTTCAGCCCTCTGAGAGAGGTGGAGGCGCAGGCAGTGGGTTGGGCATCGGTTCTGGTGCTCGTGCGTGGGTGCGTGCGGACTTCGGATTTCTGGCGTCTGCCTGCCTGGCCTGCTTTCCCCGTCTTCTTCATGATTTGGACTCATGGGAAGTGTGTGTGTGTGGGGGCGGGGGGGAGTCGGGTCCTTATTTCTCTGGACCACCTCTTGGGTCCCATCCCACGAGGCATCTTTCTGATGGGGTGACCTGGAAGTCGGAACGTAGGGAATTTTATTTTCTTTCTTTCTTTCTTTCTTTCTTTCTTTCTTTCTTTCTTTCTTTCTTTCTTTCTTCTTTCTTTCTTTCTTTCTTTCTTTCTTTCTTTCTTTCTTTCTTTCTTTCCTTCCTTTCTATTTTTACCGGATTTTGAGAGAGAGAGAGAGAGAGAGAGAGAGAAAGGGGCAGAGACCTAGGCAGAGGGAGAAGCAGGCTCCAATGCAAGGAGCTCGATGTGGGGCTGGATCCCCGGACCCTGTGAAAACGACGTGCCCCTAAGGCAGATGCTCCACACGGAGCCACCCAGGCGTCCCCGGTTCTGTATTATAAGGGAGACAGACAGGCAACGTGTGTTCAGAGGGACGGAAACAGAGCCCGTGTGCTGAGGTTTCTCGGAGCCCTTTGGACCTTTGGCCGGTGCGAAAGCCAAGGGAGCGGGGCCCAGAAACGTTCAAGGCTGAGAATTCCCTTGCTCAATATTCATTTCGCAGATGCCTGATTGCAAGTGGTATGGTATGGAATGGAATGGAATGGAATGGCATGGAATGGAATGGCATGGCATGGCATGGCATGGCATGGCATGGCAAACGTGTCTGTCTGTTTGGGTTAGTAGCAGGACCCAGAGAGCCGAAGGTCTCGACCTCAGGGACTTGAAGTTGCAAGTTGGATGCCAGAGATAGAGAGGTAGGCTCAGGCAGGCAGGGCCAGAAAGCTGGCTCGCCCGCCCGGGGAGTCCAGGTGTGAGGCATATGGGATCGCAGGGCAGCTGGGACACAGCCTGGTCCGGATCCACCCAGGTCCAGTAGCGTTTCCCGACTCAGGAAAACGTCGGGCGCCCAAGCGGGGCCTTCCTTAGGGATGTTTCGCTCCCCCTCCCCCTCCCCGGGACGGGGACATCTGCACCGCTAGGGGGCGCACCGGCCGCCGCCGGTGGCGGCAGCGTCTGCCGAACTACCCATGCCGCCCCGGTTCCGGTTCCGGTTCCAGCCCCCGGGAAGGGCGCACTTGGAAACGTCATCCGAGGCGTCCTGGAGCCTTCACCCCCAAAGATCCGGGACACCGGACGGCGGGCGTCGTTCCCGATCGGTTGTAGAAATGTCCGCAAGGGGATCCCTGGGTGGCTCAGCGGTTTAGCGCCTGCTTTTGGCCCAGAGCGCGATCCTGGAGTCCCGGGATCGAGTCCTACATCGGGGGTTCCTGCAGGGAGCCCGCTTCTCCCTCTGCCTGTGTCTCTGCCTGTGTGTGTGTGTGTGTGTGTGTGTGTGTATGTATGTCTCATGAATTGTGAATTAAAATTTAAAAAAAAGAGGAAGGAAAAAAGAAACAAACAAACCTGAAACACGTTTACGAACACACCCAGGTATCGGCAGGTTTCCTGAATCAGACAAAAGAGAAACACAAAAACTGAGGTGGGGGGAGGGGGGGAAGGAAGAAAAGGGCAAGGGGTGGAGGAGGAAAACACAACACCACCAAACAAAAAAAACCACCTTGGGTGTCTCATTGACTCACACTCTAGTATTTTACCTTCTGTTGGAAAGACAGACGCCAGGTATCCGGTGAACTGAACCCAATTTATCAATTAAGCTAGTTACACCTTCAAAGTTCCAGGTCACCAAAGATTTGGGAAGGTATTGTAAAAGTTTAACCTATAGACCTTTTTTCATCTTTTTCTTTCTTTCTTTCTCTCTTTCTTTCTTTCTTTCTTTCTTTCTTTCTTTCTTTCTTTCTTTCTTTCTTTCTTTCTTTTACCTGCTTGCTCGTAACAAGGAAAAGTACACGAGACAGACAAAATCGATCATTTGGAGTAGTTTCCGTGGACAAATCCTCAGAGGCACAACTTAACTAATCCGTTGAGTTCACAGCAAAAGTTGAGTACGCCCGTCCCTCGGGGCCTGGACCCTCGGGCAAACATCCGGGTCGGTCCCGGTGGAACAAGGGGATAAGTAGTTCTCCTTTTCTTTGCTGTGCCTGTGGGGTCTAACAAGCACCACAGTGTCTTGTTTCTTTGTAATGAGGTGGCGGAGGGGTGTATCTCGATCACCACCATTCCAGGGCCCACAAACTGTGACGGGAGCACAGCGCATCCCACCGCCCACCCCAACCCCAACGGCGGCGGGGGTGGGGGTGGGTGGGGGCAAAGCTGGTCATCCGTATGAAGTGTGACGGTGATAGCTCCCAGGACACGTCTTTTTACAGGAAACCCACAGGGACCGCGGATACGCAGAGATGACTGAGGCCGATGTAAATCCGAAGGCCTACCCCGTGGCAGATGCCCACCTCACCAAGAAACTCCTGGACGCTTGTTCAGCAGTCCTGTAACTACAAGCAGCTTCGGAAAGGAGCTCACGGAGCCACCAAAACCCTCCACGGAGGCATCCCTGAGTTCATCCTGATGGCTGGCTGTGGACGCCGAGCCCCTGGAGGTCATCCCGCACCTTCCGCTGCCTGCCGCGCTGCGCCGCATGAAGAGAAGAGAAGAACGTGCCCTACGTGTGTTCGTGCGCTCCAAGAAGGCCCTCGGGCGGGCCTGCGGGGTGTCCGGGTGTCCTAGTGTCATTTGCCAATAGGCTCCTGCCGTCTGCTTCGGTAACGTGACGTCGTTCCCCTTCCCCCCCCAAATCCCAACCCATGCCCCTGAGGGTGGCAGGGCAGCAGCCTACCAAAGAGATGTGCTGCAGAATTCGAGGCTACCTGGGTGAGTCAGACAGGCGGCAGCTGACGTAAGGAGTTGAGAAGTGGCTAGGGAAAAAAAAGAAAAGGAAAAGAAAGAAAGAAAGAAAGAAAGAAAGAAAGAAAGAAAGCAAGAAAGAAAGAAAGAAAGAAAGAAAGAAAGAAAGAAAGAGAGGGTCCACTGATGATGCCGGAATGAAGTCTGAGCAAGTCACGGAGACGTGACCGGAAGCTACAGCAGAGACCTCGGAATCAAGGAAACATGCTCTCTGGTGAATGGAGTCGTCTTTCACGGACGCTCGGTACCAGGTCTGAGAGGCCTTATGCCTGTTTCCTGCCAGAATCGGATCAGATGTATGTATCCTTTATCACATCAGACGGACAGTGCCAGCCTGTCATTCTGGTGAGCATCCTAATAAAGAAATATCTTCAAACTCCACCGCACCCCCCCTCCAAAAAATAAAGGAAACCAACAACCATGCATTGGCTCCAAAGGCGTAGATGTCGCCCCAGCCGCCCCCCCCCGCCGCCCCTCCGCCCCGCCGCCCCGCGTCCTCTAAAAACTCAATCTATGTGTTCCCCACTCCCACTGTCAGGCTCCCGTGGTGGCCCAATGGCTCGGGTGATTTTTGCTCCTTACAGGGGGGCGGCGGGATGAGGAGGGGGGCGGCGATGGCGTTGGAGGCACCCGGGATGATGGCAGAGGAGTTGACCACTCCATCCACAGGAGTGTTGCAGAACCGGGGGGGGGGGTGAGGGGGCCGCGGGGGAGGCGGAGGCGCAGAGGCGGCAAGGCAGTCCCCACCCCCGCCAGGACTGAGACAGATTTAAAGGTTTTTATTTTATTCCTTTTTTTTTTTTTTAATGATTTCTTTATTTACTCCTGAGAGACACAGAGAGAGGCAGACAGAGACACAGGCAGAGGGAGAAGCAGGCTCCCCGCAGGCAGGGAACCGGATGCGGGCACAGGACCCCAGGGTATCCCTTCCACCTCCCCAACCCCCCCCCCCTCGCATCACACCCTGAGAGGAAGGCAGCCGCCCAACCACTGAGCCACCCAGGTGTCCACCCGTCCCTCTTGTCCCTCTTTTCCTTTCTCTATCCGTCAACCTTCCAGCCTTCCGCCTCCAACGCCGCCTGTTCCTTCATGTCGGCTTCCTCCTGGAAAACAGGCCTTGTCCGTGGTTGCCTTTCAGCCCTCTGAGAGAGGTGGAGGCGCAGGCAGTGGGTTGGGCATCGGTTCTGGTGCTCGTGCGTGGGTGCGTGCGGACTTCGGATTTCTGGCGTCTGCCTGCCTGGCCTGCTTTCCCCGTCTTCTTCATGATTTGGACTCATGGGAAGTGTGTGTGTGTGGGGGCGGGGGGGAGTCGGGTCCTTATTTCTCTGGACCACCTCTTGGGTCCCATCCCACGAGGCATCTTTCTGATGGGGTGACCTGGAAGTCGGAACGTAGGGAATTTTATTTTCTTTCTTTCTTTCTTTCTTTCTTTCTTTCTTTCTTTCTTTCTTTCTTTCTTCTTTCTTTCTTTCTTTCTTTCTTTCTTTCTTTCTTTCTTTCCTTCCTTTCTATTTTTACCGGATTTTGAGAGAGAGAGAGAGAGAGAGAGAGAGAGAAAGGGGCAGAGACCTAGGCAGAGGGAGAAGCAGGCTCCAATGCAAGGAGCTCGATGTGGGGCTGGATCCCCGGACCCTGTGAAAACGACGTGCCCCTAAGGCAGATGCTCCACACGGAGCCACCCAGGCGTCCCCGGTTCTGTATTATAAGGGAGACAGACAGGCAACGTGTGTTCAGAGGGACGGAAACAGAGCCCGTGTGCTGAGGTTTCTCGGAGCCCTTTGGACCTTTGGCCGGTGCGAAAGCCAAGGGAGCGGGGCCCAGAAACGTTCAAGGCTGAGAATTCCCTTGCTCAATATTCATTTCGCAGATGCCTGATTGCAAGTGGTATGGTATGGAATGGCATGGAATGGCATGGAATGGCATGGCATGGCATGGCATGGCATGGCATGGCATGGCAAACGTGTCTGTCTGTTTGGGTTAGTAGCAGGACCCAGAGAGCCGAAGGTCTCGATCTCAGGGACTTGAAGTTGCAAGTTGGATGCCAGAGATAGAGAGGCAGGCTCAGGCAGGCAGGGCCAGAAAGCTGGCTCGCCCGCCCGGGGAGTCCAGGTGTGAGGCATATGGGATCGCAGGGCAGCTGGGACACAGCCTGGTCCGGATCCACCCAGGTCCAGTAGCGTTTCCCGACTCAGGAAAACGTCGGGCGCCCAAGCGGGGCCTTCCTTAGGGATGTTTCGCTCCCCCTCCCCCTCCCCGGGACGGGGACATCTGCACCGCTAGGGGGCGCACCGGCCG
This sequence comes from Vulpes vulpes, assembly GCF_048418805.1. NCBI lineage: Eukaryota > Metazoa > Chordata > Mammalia > Carnivora > Canidae > Vulpes > Vulpes vulpes. Next base: position 523,668 of record NC_132783.1, on the reverse strand, counting down.
CCGCCGGTGGCGGCAGCGTCTGCCGAACTACCCATGCCGCCCCGGTTCCGGTTCCGGTTCCAGCCCCCGGGAAGGGCGCACTTGGAAACGTCATCCGAGGCGTCCTGGAGCCCTCACCCCCAAAGATCCGGGACACCGGACGGCGGGCGTCGTTCCCGATCGGTTGTAGAAATGTCCGCAAGGGGATCCCTGGGTGGCTCAGCGGTTTAGCGCCTGCTTTTGGCCCAGAGCGCGATCCTGGAGTCCCGGGATCGAGTCCTACATCGGGGGTTCCTGCAGGGAGCCCGCTTCTCCCTCTGCCTGTGTCTCTGCCTGTGTGTGTGTGTGTGTGTGTGTGTGTGTATGTATGTCTCATGAATTGTGAATTAAAATTTAAAAAAAAGAGGAAGGAAAAAAGAAACAAACAAACCTGAAACACGTTTACGAACACACCCAGGTATCGGCAGGTTTCCTGAATCAGACAAAAGAGAAACACAAAAACTGAGGTGGGGGGAGGGGGGGAAGGAAGAAAAGGGCAAGGGGTGGAGGAGGAAAACACAACACCACCAAACAAAAAAAACCACCTTGGGTGTCTCATTGACTCACACTCTAGTATTTTACCTTCTGTTGGAAAGACAGACGCCAGGTATCCGGTGAACTGAACCCAATTTATCAATTAAGCTAGTTACACCTTCAAGTTCCAGGTCACCAAAGATTTGGGAAGGTATTGTAAAAGTTTAACCTATAGACCTTTTTTCATCTTTTTCTTTCTTTCTTTCTCTCTTTCTTTCTTTCTTTCTTTCTTTCTTTCTTTCTTTCTTTCTTTCTTTCTTTCTTTCTTTCTTTCTTTCTTTTACCTGCTTGCTCGTAACAAGGAAAAGTACACGAGACAGACAAAATCGATCATTTGGAGTAGTTTCCGTGGACAAATCCTCAGAGGCACAACTTAACTAATCCGTTGAGTTCACAGCAAAAGTTGAGTACGCCCGTCCCTCGGGGCCTGGACCCTCGGGCAAACATCCGGGTCGGTCCCGGTGGAACAAGGGGATAAGTAGTTCTCCTTTTCTTTGCTGTGCCTGTGGGGTCTAACAAGGCACCACAGTGTCTTGTTTCTTTGTAATGAGGTGGCGGAGGGGTGTATCTCGATCACCACCATTCCAGGGCCCACAAACTGTGACGGGAGCACAGCGCATCCCACCGCCCACCCCAACCCCAACGGCGGCGGGGGTGGGGGTGGGTGGGGGCAAAGCTGGTCATCCGTATGAAGTGTGACGGTGATAGCTCCCAGGACACGTCTTTTTACAGGAAACCCACAGGGACCGCGGATACGCAGAGATGACTGAGGCCGATGTAAATCCGAAGGCCTACCCCGTGGCAGATGCCCACCTCACCAAGAAACTCCTGGACGCTTGTTCAGCAGTCCTGTAACTACAAGCAGCTTCGGAAAGGAGCTCACGGAGCCACCAAAACCCTCCACGGAGGCATCCCTGAGTTCATCCTGATGGCTGGCTGTGGACGCCGAGCCCCTGGAGGTCATCCCGCACCTTCCGCTGCCTGCCGCGCTGCGCCGCATGAAGAGAAGAGAAGAACGTGCCCTACGTGTGTTCGTGCGCTCCAAGAAGGCCCTCGGGCGGGCCTGCGGGGTGTCCGGGTGTCCTAGTGTCATTTGCCAATAGGCTCCTGCCGTCTGCTTCGGTAACGTGACGTCGTTCCCCTTCCCCCCCCAAATCCCAACCCATGCCCCTGAGGGTGGCAGGGCAGCAGCCTACCAAAGAGATGTGCTGCAGAATTCGAGGCTACCTGGGTGAGTCAGACAGGCGGCAGCTGACGTAAGGAGTTGAGAAGTGGCTAGGGAAAAAAAAGAAAAGGAAAAGAAAGAAAGAAAGAAAGAAAGAAAGAAAGAAAGAAAGAGAGGGTCCACTGATGATGCCGGAATGAAGTCTGAGCAAGTCACGGAGACGTGACCGGAAGCTACAGCAGAGACCTCGGAATCAAGGAAACATGCTCTCTGGTGAATGGAGTCGTCTTTCACGGACGCTCGGTACCAGGTCTGAGAGGCCTTACGCCTGTTTCCTGCCAGAATCGGATCAGATGTATGTATCCTTTATCACATCAGACGGACAGTGCCAGCCTGTCATTCTGGTGAGCATCCTAATAAAGAAATATCTTCAAACTCCACCGCACCCCCCCTCCAAAAAATAAAGGAAACCAACAACCATGCATTGGCTCCAAAGGCGTAGATGTCGCCCCAGCCGCCCCCCCCCCCCCCCGCCGCCGCTCCGCCCCGCCTCCCCGTGACTTCTAAAAACTCAATCTATGTGTTCCCCACTCCCACTGTCAGGCTCCCGTGGTGGCCCAATGGCTCGGATGATTTTTGCTCCTTACAGGGGGGCGGCGGGATGAGGAGGGGGGGCGGCGATGGCGTTGGAGGCACCCGGGATGATGGCAGAGGAGTTGACCACTCCATCCACAGGAGTGTTGCAGAAACGGGGGGGGGGTGAGGGGGCCGCGGGGGAGGCGGAGGCGCAGAGGCGGCAAGGCAGTCCCCGCCCCCGCCAGGACTGAGACAGATTTAAAGGTTTTTATTTTATTCCTTTTTTTTTTTTTAAGGATTTCTTTATTTACTCCTGAGAGACACAGAGAGAGGCAGACAGAGACACAGGCAGAGGGAGAAGCAGGCTCCCCGCAGGCAGGGAACCGGATGCGGGCACAGGACCCCAGGGTATCCCTTCCACCTCCCCAACCCCCCCCCTCGCATCACACCCTGAGAGGAAGGCAGCCGCCCAACCACTGAGCCACCCAGGTGTCCACCCGTCCCTCTTGTCCCTCTTTTCCTTTCTCTATCCGTCAACCTTCCAGCCTTCCGCCTCCAAAGCCGCCTGTTCCTTCATGTCGGCTTCCTCCTGGAAAACAGGCCTTGTCCGTGGTTGCCTTTCAGCCCTCTGAGAGAGGTGGAGGCGCAGGCAGTGGGTTGGGCATCGGTTCTGGTGCTCGTGCGTGGGTGCGTGCGGACTTCGGATTTCTGGCGTCTGCCTGCCTGGCCTGCTTTCCCCGTCTTCTTCATGATTTGGACTCATGGGAAGTGTGTGTGTGGGGGGGCGGGGGGGAGTCGGGTCCTTATTTCTCTGGACCACCTCTTGGGTCCCATCCCACGAGGCATCTTTCTGATGGGGTGACCTGGAAGTCGGAACGTAGGGAATTTTATTTTCTTTCTTTCTTTCTTTCTTTCTTTCTTTCTTTCTTTCTTTCTTTCTTTCTTTCTTTCTTTCTTCTTTCTTTCTTTCTTTCTTTCTTTCTTTCTTTCTTTCCTTTCTATTTTTACCGGATTTTGAGAGAGAGAGAGAGAGAGAGAGAGAGAAAGGGGCAGAGACCTAGGCAGAGGGAGAAGCAGGCTCCAATGCAAGGAGCTCGATGTGGGGCTGGATCCCCGGACCCTGTGAAAACGACGTGCCCCTAAGGCAGATGCTCCACACGGAGCCACCCAGGCGTCCCCGGTTCTGTATTATAAGGGAGACAGACAGGCAACGTGTGTTCAGAGGGACGGAAACAGAGCCCGTGTGCTGAGGTTTCTCGGAGCCCTTTGGACCTTTGGCCGGTGCGAAAGCCAAGGGAGCGGGGCCCAGAAACGTTCAAGGCTGAGAATTCCCTTGCTCAATATTCATTTCGCAGATGCCTGATTGCAAGTGGTATGGTATGGAATGGAATGGAATGGAATGGCATGGAATGGAATGGCATGGCATGGCATGGCATGGCATGGCATGGCAAACGTGTCTGTCTGTTTGGGTTAGTAGCAGGACCCAGAGAGCCGAAGGTCTCGACCTCAGGGACTTGAAGTTGCAAGTTGGATGCCAGAGATAGAGAGGTAGGCTCAGGCAGGCAGGGCCAGAAAGCTGGCTCGCCCGCCCGGGGAGTCCAGGTGTGAGGCATATGGGATCGCAGGGCAGCTGGGACACAGCCTGGTCCGGATCCACCCAGGTCCAGTAGCGTTTCCCGACTCAGGAAAACGTCGGGCGCCCAAGCGGGGCCTTCCTTAGGGATGTTTCGCTCCCCCTCCCCCTCCCCGGGACGGGGACATCTGCACCGCTAGGGGGCGCACCGGCCGCCGCCGGTGGCGGCAGCGTCTGCCGAACTACCCATGGCGCCCCGGTTCCGGTTCCGGTTCCAGCCCCCGGGAAGGGCGCACTTGGAAACGTCATCCGAGGCGTCCTGGAGCCTTCACCCCCAAAGATCCGGGACACCGGACGGCGGGCGTCGTTCCCGATCGGTTGTAGAAATGTCCGCAAGGGGATCCCTGGGTGGCTCAGCGGTTTAGCGCCTGCTTTTGGCCCAGAGCGCGATCCTGGAGTCCCGGGATCGAGTCCTACATCGGGGGTTCCTGCAGGGAGCCCGCTTCTCCCTCTGCCTGTGTCTCTGCCTGTGTGTGTGTGTGTGTGTGTGTGTGTGTATGTATGTCTCATGAATTGTGAATTAAAATTTAAAAAAAAGAGGAAGGAAAAAAGAAACAAACAAACCTGAAACACGTTTACGAACACACCCAGGTATCGGCAGGTTTCCTGAATCAGACAAAAGAGAAACACAAAAACTGAGGTGGGGGGAGGGGGGGAAGGAAGAAAAGGGCAAGGGGTGGAGGAGGAAAACACAACACCACCGAACAAAAAAAACCACCTTGGGTGTCTCATTGACTCACACTCTAGTATTTTACCTTCTGTTGGAAAGACAGACGCCAGGTATCCGGTGAACTGAACCCAATTTATCAATTAAGCTAGTTACACCTTCAAAGTTCCAGGTCACCAAAGATTTGGGAAGGTATTGTAAAAGTTTAACCTATAGACCTTTTTTCATCTTTTTCTTTCTTTCTTTCTCTCTTTCTCTCTCTCTCTCTCTCTTTCTTTCTTTCTTTCTTTCTTTTCTTTCTTTCTTTCTTTCTTTCTTTTTTTTACCTGCCTGCTCGTAACAAGGAAAAGTACACGAGACAGACAAAATCGATCATTTGGAGTAGTTTCCGTGGACAAATCCTCAGAGGCACAACTTAACTAATCCGTTGAGTTCACAGCAAAAGTTGAGTACGCCCGTCCCTCGGGGCCTGGACCCTCGGGCATCCATCCGGGTCGGTCCCGGTGGAACAAGGGGATAAGTAGTTCTCCTTTTCTTTGCTGTGCCTGTGGGGTCTAACAAGACACCACAGTGTCTTGTTTCTTTGTAATGAGGTGGCGGAGGGGTGTATCTCGATCACCACCATTCCAGGGCCCACAAACTGTGACGGGAGCACAGCGCATCCCACCTCCCACCCCAACCCCAAGGGCGGCGGGGGTGGGGGTGGGTGGGGGCAAAGCTGGTCATCCGTATGAAGTGTGACGGTGATAGCTCCCAGGACACGTCTTTTTACAGGAAACCCACAGGGACCGCGGATACGCAGAGATGACTGAGGCCGATGTAAATCCGAAGGCCTACCCCGTGGCAGATGCCCACCTCACCAAGAAACTCCTGGACGCTTGTTCAGCAGTCCTGTAACTACAAGCAGCTTCGGAAAGGAGCTCACGGAGCCACCAAAACCCTCCACGGAGGCATCCCTGAGTTCATCCTGATGGCTGGCTGCAGACGCCGAGCCCCTGGAGGTCATCCCGCACCTTCCGCTGCCTGCCGCGCCGGGCCGCGTGAAGAGAAGAACGTGCCCTACGTGTGTTCGTGCGCTCCAAGCAGGCCCTCGGGCGGGCCTGCGGGGTGTCCGGGTGTCCTAGTGTCATTTGCCAATACGCTCCTGCCGTCTGCTTCGGTAACGTGACGTCGTTCCCCTTCCCCCCCCCCAAATCCCAACCCATGCCCCTGAGGGTGGCAGGGCAGCAGCCTACCAAAGAGATGTGCTGCAGAATTCGAGGCTACCTGGGTGAGTCAGACAGGCGGCAGCTGACGTAAGGAGTTGAGAAGTGGCTAGGGAAAAAAAAGAAAAGGAAAAGAAAGAAAGAAAGAAAGAAAGAAAGAAAGAAAGAAAGAAAGAAAGAAAGGGTCCACTGAGGATGCCGGAATGAAGTCTGAGCAAGTCACGGAGACGTGACCGGAAGCTACAGCAGAGACCTCGGAATCAAGGAAACATGCTCTCTGGTGAATGGAGTCGTCTTTCACGGACGCTCGGTACCAGGTCTGAGAGGCCTTACGCCTGTTTCCTGCCAGAATCGGATCAGATGTATGTATCCTTTATCACATCAGACGGACAGTGCCAGCCTGTCATTCTGGTGAGCATCCTAATAAAGAAATATCTTCAAACTCCACCGCACCCCCCCTCCAACAAATAAAGGAAACCAACAACCATGCATTGGCTCCAAAGGCGTAGATGTCGCCCCAGCCGCCCCCCCCCCCCCCCCCGGCGCCGCTCCGCCCTGCCGCCCCGCGTCCTCTAAAAACTCAATCTATGTGTTCCCCACTCCCACTGTCAGGCTCCCGTGGTGGCCCAATGGCTCGGGTGATTTTTGCTCCTTACAGGGGGGCGGCGGGATGAGGAGGGGGGCGGCGATGGCGTTGGAGGCACCCGGGATGATGGCAGAGGAGTTGACCACTCCATCCACAGGAGTGTTGCAGAAACGGGGGGGTGGTGCGGGGGCCGCGGGGGAGGCGGAGGCGCAGAGGCGGCAAGGCAGTCCCCGCCCCCGCCAGGACTGAGACAGACTTAAAGGTTTTTATTTTTTTCCTTTTTTTTTTTTTTTAAGGATTTCTTTATTTACTCCTGAGAGACACAGAGAGAGGCAGACAGAGACACAGGCAGAGGGAGAAGCAGGCTCCCCGCAGGCAGGGAACCGGATGGGGGCACAGGACCCCAGGGTATCCCTTCCACCTCCCCAACCCCCCACCCCCGCATCACACCCTGAGAGGAAGGCAGCCGCCCAACCACTGAGCCACCCAGGTGTCCACCCGTCCCTCTTGTCCCTCTTTTCCTTTCTCTATCTGTCAACCTTCCAGCCTTCCGCCTCCAACGCCGCCTGTTCCTTCATGTCGGTTTCCTCCTGGAAAACAGGCCTTGTCCGTGGTTGCCTTTCAGCCCTCTGAGAGAGGTGGAGGCGCAGGCAGTGGGTTGGGCATCGGTTCTGGTGCTCTTGCGTGCGTGCGTGCGTGTGTGTGGACTTCGGATTTCTGGCGTCTGCCTGCCTGGCCTGCTTTCCCCGTCTTCTTCATGATTTGGACTCATGGGAAGTGTGTGTGTGTGTGGGGGGGGGGGAGTAGGGTCCTTATTTCTCTGGACCACCTCTTGGGTCCCATCCCACGAGGCATCTTTCTGATGGGGTGACCTGGAAGTGCGAATTTTAAATGTCCTTGTCTGATATAAATCCAGAGATAATCCAGCTTTGGAGGTGACTTAAACCTACTCTTGCTCCTATTTGTAGTAGGAGAAGCTTCTTTTCAGCCTGTGATGCTCTCATTTTTCCTGGAATTTATTTGCTCTGTGAAGGAAGATGCATCCGTCCTTAATGACTGTAGGAAAATGACTTCATCTTCACCCCAAAATGAACAGCACGCTCTGTTTACCTGCCTTCTTCATAACTCCCGTTCTTGAAAAATAGAACTCCCGTCATAGGCCTGTCATGGAGCCTTGTGCCTTTGACCCTGTTAGAGCAATCCCAGATTTGTCAAAACAAACACACAAACAAACAAACAGACAGTGAATTTAGATACTTCCCAATTGGTCAAATACATTTTCTTCCTTATTTTACTAGTATGCAGGAATAATCAGAATTAACCTTTTTCATTTGAAAGTGAAAATTAATCATTTTCATTTGAAAACGGTCAGCAGTGAAAGATTATCTAATAGTAACTGATGTCCATGCAGAAGGTTAGGGAGCTTTTTCCCTCCTATTTCTAAATCTGCCACTAACCTTTCTGGCCTGAAGCAAGTAATGTTTTTCTTTGCTTTTTTATCTCATTCTTTAAATAAGAATCATAGTGTTAATCTGTTTAGTCTCTAATTTATTGGATGTACACATTATTGGAACCCTGGGAGCATGTACCCAGTCAATTGGCAAATTGCAAATTATAGAAAGTGCAAGAACTATAATTTAATACTAAAATGATGCCACTCAAAGGCCTTAGGCAAAACTCTGACCAAAGGGAGTTGGACTCCACCACCACCATCAGCAGCAGAACAACCGTGTTTCGGGGGACGTACGTGCTGCACTGAGGCACTGCCTCTGTTTCATCGCCCTGACCGGGCACGACCCGTGATGCCTCAGAACCTTTGAACACTCAAGGTGTAGGGCTCTGGTGATCTGTGGGGCCGTGGATGAGAACAACCTCCCCCTTCTTCCGTCATATTCAATTCGAAATGTACCAAAGCCAAACACTCCAGAGCCTCAGAGACGTTTCATTTGCTTTGTCCCCGTCTCCTAGGACGTCGTGTAGATCCATGAGGCTGGAAGGGGCTGGGACAGAGCAGTAACACTGCCCTCAGAGACCCTCCTCTCCCGCAGCGTCTAAAGCCATGGTGCCCACCGATTAACAGCATCGTTAACACCTGGAAAATGCTTAGAAATGCCGATTCGGGGGCCTTACCCAGACCTACTGAATCAGTGATTCTGAGAGTGGACTTAATAATCTGAATTTTAACAAGGCTTTTAGGTGATTTTGATGGCTGATAAAGTTGGAGAATTATTGAAATGAACACATCATATCTGATTCCTTCTAACCTTGGAAGGAGTTAGGACCTTGTACCTTGTGGCTACCTTGTGGCCAGTCCTCAGGGTGTTCCTGTTATAAATAAATTCATAATAATTTAATAAATAAAGATAAATAAATTTATCTTGACTCTAAAGGAAGACACACTTTGGCCCAAGCTGAGACTCTCCACACATATAAAAAAGTGTGGTTTTGCTTTTGTTTTTAACAAACAACATCCCACTATGAAAGTATCCTTGTTCTAATGTGGGGCAGTATAACCTTTTCAGAGGTGGAGTACCTTAGGGAGAGGTTTTGGAATAAATCTTAATGATATATCATGAAAAAGAGTAAGAGACAGATGAGCTACTGAAGAGCTATGAGACCTTCCCTTGGTTTCCTTCTATATTTTTTCTCAACTACAAGGTCAGTAACTCATCAGCCAGCCCTGGATGCAGACAATGGTGGCAACCGTCGTGGAAAACTTGGATACCTCTGTACTACTCAAAGGATTTGAGTAGGAACAAAAGCAACAAGAGGAATGAAAATGCAAGAGGAGAAGACAGTAAGGTGAAAAAAATGAAAGGATTAATAAAGAGGACAAGAGTTCTCAAGCATCCTGGTTTTTGTCTTACCCCAGAATTCAGAGTTGTTCAGTCTGCCTGGACCCTCTTTGCAGAGGCAAGGAAGGCTCTGCTGGGCCTATGTTCCTGGAGTTTGGAAACAATCATTTCTCAAGAGTAGAGATGCCAACTACATGCCATTATCCTGCTGGGACCAGGCCCTACTTTCACGCCTATGCACACACAGAACAGAGGAATAAAAGCTGTTAATTGCCACTGGGGTCACAGACAGAGGGGTGTTGGTAGTGTCAACCGCCTTTAATCAAATCATAGCTGGTAAATATTTGTCACATTTTGTCTTAGAATTTCTGATGCTGGAAATATCAGGTGAATGTCCAATCTGACTCAATGTCTTTAAATCCAGTATTATGCTGAGTGAAGTACGTCAATCGGAGAAGGACAAACATTATATGGTCTCATTTATTTGGGGAATATAAATAATAGTGAAAGAGAATAGAAGGGAAGGGAGAAGAAATGGGTAGGAAATATCAGAAAGGGAGACAGAACATAAAGACTCCTAACTCTGGGAAACGAACTAGGGGTGGTGGAAGGGAAGGAGGGCAGGGGGTGGGGGTGACTGGGTGATGGGCACTGAGGGGGGCACTTGACGGGATGAGCACTGCATGTTATTCTGTATGTTGGAAAATTGAACACCAATAAAAAATTTATTATTAAAAAAATAAATCCAGTCCCTCCACCCTTCACGTGACTTAAAGTCAGTAAAAAACTACACCGCACCACTTTGACAGGGAAAAGTGCATGAGGCAGAAGCGTGTCCATAGGGTTAGAACTCCCCATGTAAGCTTTTCCATGAAAACTCTATATCAAATGCAAAAATAGGAGATACAACTTTCAAAATAATTTTTTTAAGATTTTATTTATTTATTCACGAGAGACACAGAGAGAGGCAGAGACACAGGCAGAGGGAGAGGCAGGCTCCCTGCAGGGAGCCCGATGCGGGACTTGATCCCGGGACCTGAGCCAAAGGCAGACGCTCAACTGCTGAGCCACACAGGAATCCCCAAAAGAATTTTTTTATATAAAGATTAAATTCTAAGCTTAACCTGAAGATTCATTAAAGCAATCTTCCTGTGAGTAAAGAGCATCTTATTCTTTCCTGTTATCTCAATTTTACAAACTAGCGAAGGAAGCAGTCATAGTTTAGCAGGTCATAGTTTACTTCACGAATGAGAGAATTTCCTCCCAAAAGATAAAACAATGCTAGTTAGGTTTGTGTTCACTCATTCATTCATTAGCAAATATTTATTAAACATCTATTATGAGCCAGGCTTTCTTCTGGGCCCTGGGAAAGGAGAAGGAGTTTGGGTATATCAAGTTAGAGAGGGTGATTTTAGGTACTGTCTTGGTGGTAATGAGTGGGCAGCTGAGCACGCCCATCTAGGGTTCAAGGACATAGTCTGGGCTGAAGATAAAAATTTGGGAGTCCTCAGTATAAAGATGTTATTTGAAAATCAGGGACTATACAGTATCACCTGGTGAATGAGCTCTGAGGACTGCGCTCTGGAGCATCCCGATCTTTAGTGATCAAGCTGACGAGGAATTGGCAAAGGAGAGCAAACAGAACCAGTGAGCAAGAAAATGAAAGTGTTTTAAAAAAATAAATAAATGAAAGAAAAGAAAGAAGAAAGAAGATGAAAGTGTTTCAAAATAAGTAAATAAAAGACAAGAAAGAAGAAAGAAGATGAAAGTGTTTCGAAATAAATAAATAAAAGAAAAGAAAGAAGAAAGAAGATGAAAGTGTTTCAAAATAAATAAATAAAAGAAAGAAGATGAAAGTGTTTCAAAAAATAAATAAAAGAAAAGAAAGAAGATGAAAGTGTTTCAAAAATAAAGAAAAGAAAAGAAATAAGATGAAAGTGTTTCAAAAAAATAAATAAAAGAAAGAAGATGAAAGTGTTTCAAAAAAATAAATAAAAGAAAAAAGAAAGAAGATGAAAGTGTTTCAAAAAATGAAAAGAAATAAGATGAAAGTGTTTCAAAAAAAATAAATAAAAGAAAACAAAGAAGATAAAAGTGTTTCAAAAAAATAAATAAAGAAAAAAGAAAGAAAGAAGATGAAAGTGTTTCAAAGAGGGTTGAGTTCTGAACTGTATAGTCTTGTTGACTGATGAAGTGAGGTGACCACTGAGAAGTGAGCGTTGAGTGTCAGCAACATGGAGCTTGTAGGTGGCCGTGTGGTGTGGGCTGGATGGGGTCTCTCAGAATTCATGGGGAGTCCTAACCCCTAGCTCCCCCGGAATGTACCTGTGTTTGGCGATAAGTCTTTAAAACAGGAATGAAATTAAGATGAAAAATAAATAAATTAATTAATTAATTAAAAATTAAAAAATTAAAAAAATTAAAAAAAAATTAAGACGGGGCTATGATAGTGGGCCCTAATCTGATATGGCGGGTGTTTTGATAAAAAGAAGAAATAGTGATATAGATGTGTAGGTGCACAGAGGGAAGACACCAGAGGGTGGCCACCCGGAGGCAAGAGGACAGGTCTTCAAAGAGAGGAATCCTGCAGACGCCTTGATTTCAGACTTTTAGGCTCCAGAACCATGAGAAAATAAATATTTGTTGTTCGAGTCACCTAGTTTGCGGTACTTGGTTATGGCAACCCCAGCATAACCCTTATGGTAATACACCGGGTTAAGAAGCGTTTTGATAGAATTGTGGGGAAAAATAATCTGATTGGCTCAAGACAGAAGGTGAAGAGAGGAACCGGAGAGAGTGTCGGTGTCCAGGGAAGCAGATACTCTGACTAGTACCTGGGGGCGACCGGGGTGGGGGGGGCGGAATGAGAACTTCAAAGGCAAATAATAGCATATTTTTGTATGATGCGATGATCTCGTGGAGGAGGGAAACTGAGGCAGAGGAGACACTGAGAGACAGAACTTCTGGAGCTTTGTGTTTAGTGCCCCAGAGGTTACGGGCCCTGTAGCCAGGTGGACGGGTCGGCTCCGCTGCAGGCAAGGACGTCTTCCCCAGGAGCAGGAAGGGGAGAAGTGAACACACGGTGATGGCCATAACTCGTACGAGGTCCTTTCCTATATTTTCAGCGAGGTAGGGAACAAGGCCTTGCAGCTGAGGACGAGGAGGGGACGGTTTGTGGAGCAGGTGCTGAGGCGGCAGAGGCACGGGGTCGCACCTTGCAGAGCCTGGGGCGCAGCATTCCTGGACGGGCCAGCAAGGAGCTGCAGGGGCAGCGGCTAGGGCAGCGTCGCTGGGCTTCCAGCCGCGGGACCTACCTGAGCCCCCGCCCAGGCAGGGAAGAAAGAGAAATAACGCAGGCAGGTCCCCCAGAGCTGAGGGACCCTGGTCGTGTGGCTCCGGCTCCGACGCCTCCCAGGCTGGCCAGGCCTTGCCGAGAGCTGCCGAGCCCCCGGATGCCCACACTGTACCCCCCGCCTGCTCACCTCCCTCGCGGTCGACCTGCAGCTCCTCCAGCTCCACCCTCGAGGGGCTCAGGTGCCTGCAGCAAACCCGGGGCGCTGCCTGCTTTCGGGAGGCCGGGGTAGCACGAGGGCTGGAGGAGCCGTCGGAGGGCCAGGGGGCAGGATGGCATCTGGGGACCCACTCCCTTCCCTCCCAGCAGGCAGAGGACCTCAGCGTGAGTGTGGTCCGGGGACACGTGGCCCCTGGTCAGCACGGCCTGGCAGCCGGAGGCCCCCAAGGTGACCTGGGAAACACGTCAGTGGAACCCACTGCCCGTGGGTGTGATGGTGGGTCACTGGGAGGGTAGCGGGGAACCGTGCGCCCCAGGTCGCGGCCGCCTGGCAAGGGGTGGGGACTCTGAGATCACGGACATGCGGGTAAGAGCCTGGCGTGGAAGCCAGAGGCACGTGCAGCAGCGCGCCTGTCACCAGGCCTCACCCACACAGCGGGGCTGGTGGCGGCTGAGCAGCCGGGGACCCGAGAGGGTGGCAGCCCCAGGACCACGAGCATGCATGGCCCAGACAGGTCCGAGGGGCCAGAGGCCAGGCCCTGCCAGGACGGGCGGTGGGAGCCATCAAGGGTCGGCGCCGGGACTTGGCGCTGCAGACACCAAGGGCCCGGCCCCCCCCGCAGGAGCTGCTGCACCTGCCAAGCTGCTGGCTGCACAGGCGCCTTCCGGAAGGCCCGGGATGCAGCCCTCAGGGCCTGGCCCGTGTCCCCTCCCACCACCAGGCTGTGAACAAGCTTAGGTCCCCAGCAGGGCCCCGACGGCCATGAGACGAGCTGACGGCAGAGCAGGGGACCTGCACCGGCTGGACAGAGCAATCACAGGGCTCAGAGGCCCGGGGACGGGCCAGCGAGTCACCCCGCGCCCGCCGGTGCCCAGAGGCGAGGAGCACAGTGCTGGCACGGCCACCAGGGACGCAGCGTGCAGGTTCCTCGAGAAACTAAAAGCAGAGCTGCCATGGGGCCTGGCAGTCCGCCTCCGGGTGTGTCTCCAAGGGGAAGGAAACCTCTTCCCAGAGACACATGCGCACCCCCAGGCCCGTCGCTGTGCTAGTCACACTGGCCAAGACGTGGGAACGGTCCACGCGGCTGCTGCCGACTGGAGGCCCAAGAGGGTGCGGGTCAGGTGGAGCGACGACGGATGAGGACCGTGAGGACGTTGCCGAAGGCAGAGGACGCATCTGCAGTGTCCACTTACACGTGAGCGTTAGAAAGCCGAAGTCACAGGAATGAGGAGCAGGACGGTAGTCGCCCGGGGCGGGAAGGGGAAGCGGCACCTGCTGCTCGGTGCGCGCAGGCTCCCGGCCACAAGCTGAGTAAGCTCTGCGGGTCCCACGTCACAGCGACTACGAACCCAACTGCGTGACCCACCTGAACGTTGTCAGGAGGGCAGGCTGTGAGCATCACCGCGGGGGCCCAGCTGGCGCCGTAGTGGGCCCAGCTCTGGATTTCAGGTCACGATCGCAGACTTGTGGGACTGAGCCCCCCGGCCCCGTGGGCTCCGTGCTCGGCCCGGAGTCTGCTGCGAGTCCCTCTCCCTCTCCGGCTGCCCCGCTCCAGCTTTCGCATGATCACGTGCCTCTCTCCCTCGCGACACAAGTAAATAAAAACATTTAGAAATAAATGAGCAAATGTCATCACCACACACACCGACAGGTTTATATGACGGGAGGCGGCGTCAGCTGCTCTGCTGGGCTGCTCACTGCACGATCCGGGTGGCGCCCAGTCACCGCGGTGCCCGCGGAAAACCCGCTTATGCTGCTCCCTGTCAACAGCATCTCAGTGGAGCTGGAAAAATAGATTCAACCCTGCAGATGAAAGAGTCGTGAACTTGGGGAAATAACGGGAGATAAATGCTACGACATCTTTATGAGTGACGAGGAGCTGAGGCTCGTGGAACAGAAGTCTGGAGACTGCGTCCAGTTAACGACGTATTTCGACTCTCAGCGGGCGGCCACACGTTTTCACATTCCCGTATCCTCTCCCGACTTGTGTGTGTCCATTTGCAAGTGAGTCTCCTGCACCTTCTCTTAATCACCTTCTGGAGAAAGTTATGGGGCTACAAAAAGGCTCAAGTGACTTAAAATATTAGCACATACATGTAACGTAGACGCATTAGAGTAAAACATATGGCACAGCAGTTGCAATGTCCCTTCCCAGGTTTTCACAATATGATCAGCTTTGGGTTTTTTTTTTTTTATTTATTTTATTTATTTTTTTATTTTTTGATCAGCTTTGGATGTGTTTCATTGGCTTGTGTCCTTCCTTTGTGGCCAAGTGACCATATAAAGCGCCCTCCCAGGCAATGAGGGAAGACGATTGTGACTTCGGTGACCAGCTGGTCACCCCGTGTGGCTGACGGAGACCCTGACCTGAGGGCGGCAGACACGGGGCTGCTAAGGGATCTGGGCCCAGACCAGGGTCTTCAGGCTCTGTGTGGCCCAGAGCTCGTCCCCGGGGACATCGCACAGCTGGAGGGCGGTGAGGCCACGGGGAATGGAGCACGCTGCGAACGTGACGGCCAAACTTTTCCATGTTGTCTTTGTTTTTGTTTTTGGCTTTTACTTTTTGTAGGATGTTTTAAAGACTGTCTTGCCTCCTAAAGGGGGGAAACAGGGAACCAGAAAAGGTCAAGCCTATTCAGGCTGGTCCTATTGCACTTGGGGCAAAGAGAAGAACATACGACTTTCACGGGGCCGTGAAGGCTTTGTTCCACAGTCACTTCACTTCACAAAGTGAGAGGATGCAGTCGGTCCTAAGGGGAAAATTACCCCGAGGTGCGCGATTTCCCTTGGGAATCAATAAGCAAAATAGAAGGAGCCCCTGCTCTTAGGGGTGGAACAGGCCTGGGGGGCAGCCTGGCCGGTGGGGTGCAGGGCCCTGCGACGCCGAGGCAGGAGGAAGCAGGGATGAACGGACACACAGCCCTGCAGCCTGCTCCCGGGCCCTGGCTCGTCGTTCCTGCAGCAACGCACCTGAGCCCACTCCAGCTCTCAGTTCTCAGCCTCTTTGTCGCTACAACAATGTCACCAGATGTCCCCACTGATGGCCAGGGGCCGCCAGCCTTACTGCGTTGCCTCTGTCCCCAGCCCAGAGGACACGCTGGCCAGGGTGGGGGGCTTCTCCTCGGACTCCAGGTGACAGGTAGGAGGACACAAGGGCTGAGGTCGCCCCCCACTGCGGGGTTTTTGGAGCGAGACAGTTGACCCTGGCCGTGTGTCTCTAGGTTTGGGTCCAGGTTGCCTGGGGCCACCGTCCTCCGCCCCAGTGCCCCTGGAGGTTGGCCCATGGGGAGAGGGCAGTGAGGTCTCCCTCTGCGTCCCACCACCCTCGAACCCCCAGGGTGACCGCCTTGCCCTGTGCACCTGCTCAGATGGCGACGCTGTCCCAGCCTGTCACCCGGCTGCTTCTGCTCCCCTGTGGACCCCATGTCCAAGTGGCCCCCACCACCACCTGCCCTCGACTCTCAGCCCGGCGTCCACAGCGACCCTCTGACCTGTGAGCCCAGTGGAACCCCCTGAGGTCCCCCGGGGTGTGGGGGTCTGTGAGGCCTTGGGTCCCCACCTGGTCACTCCCCCGACTGCGCAGCCCCCACCTCAGGGACTTGGGGCTCCTCGGGTACCCCATTCCTGGCCTCTCGTGGGCACCCAGGCACGTGGCTCAGCTCCGGGCTCGGTGTCCCCTCCCCAGGCAAGGCTGCTAATCCCTCGGGGACACCGGACACCGCCTCGGGCCACGCTCCGCTCTTGCGACCCACCTCGCTGCCCTTCCCCCATCCTCCTCTGTCCGGGCACTTGTCCCAACCCACGGACCATGAACCCAGTCCCTGCCCTTGCAGCTCCCTCTCCTCCCCTCCCCTCCCCTCCCCTCTCCTCTCCTCTCTTCTCCTCCCCTCCCGTCTCCTCTTCTCCCTCCCTTCCCCTCTCCTTCCTCTCCTCTCCTCCTGTCCCCTCCCCTCCCCTCTCCTCTCCTCCCCTCTCCTCTCCCCTCCTCTCCTCCCCTCCCCTCTTTCCCCTCCCCTCTCCTCTCCCCTCCTTTCCTCCCCTCTTTTCCCCTCCCCTCTCCTCTCCCCTCCTCCCCTCCCCTCTTTTCCCCTCCCCTCTCCTCTCCCCTCCTTTCCTCCCCTCTTTTCCCCTCCCCTCTCCTCTCCCCTCCTCCCCTCCCCTCTTTTCCCCTCCCCTCTCCTCTCCCCTCCTCTCCTCCCCTCCCTTCCCCTCCTCTCTCCTCTTCTCCCTCCCTTCCCCTCTCCTTCCTCTCCTCTCCTCCCCTCCCCTCCCCTCTTTTCCCCTCCCCTCTCCTCTCCCCTCCTCTCCTCCCCTCCCTTCCCCTCCTCTCTCCTCTTCTCCCTCCCTTCCCCTCTCCTTCCTCTCCTCTCCTCCCCTCCCCTCCCCTCTTTTCCCCTCCCCTCTCCTCTCCCCTCCTCTCCTCCCCTCCCTTCCCCTCCTCTCTCCTCTTCTCCCTCCCTTCCCCTCTCCTTCCTCTCCTCTCCTCCCCTCCCCTCCCCTCCCCACCTCCCCTCCCCTCCTCTCTCCTCTCCTCTTCCTTGGAGGTTACCTTTGCATGTTGTCCTCTGCTTTACAAACCTGATCTTTCACCTCATTTCCCCAGACGCTTTATACCTCAAACATTCTCAACCTTCCCAGATGTTAAAATCGAAATAAACAAAAACCAAACGATCAGAACCAAAATTGCACGAAATCCTGCTAAGCCTTGTGACCTTCTTTAACCTCTACTCTTGTAATGTAATGCAGAACCTAAGGGTATAGACTCACCCAACATTGCCTGCTTTCTTTTTCTGATCACAGTTTATTTTTTTTTTTGAGATTTATTTATTTATTTTAGAGGGAGGAAGAGACAGAGGGGGAGGGCAGGCAGGAGGGGCAGAGGGAGAGGGAGAGAGGAGCTCTAAGCTGACTCTGAGCCGAGTGCACAGCCCCATGGGAGGTTCCATGTCACGACCCTGAGATCACGACTCGAGCCCAAACCAAGAGTTGGGCACTTAACCGACTGAGCCATCCAGGCGCCCTGCCCACACCTCATAGTCTAATTCTCCCTCCACCATTCGGCTGACACCACTCGCCAGTACATTACCCATCGCTTTTTTCTAGCCCTCTCGTTCGCTGCCCCTAATTATTTAGTGAGCACCTACTTTACGCAAAGGACTATATCAGGCAAGATAGGACAGTGAAGACACTAACTAACCCTTCTTAGTAGAAAAGCTACGTTATTTACTGTTTTTTTTTTCAAAAATGAGTAGAAAAGGTAATTGGATATAAAAAGCAGAAGTCAAGAGAGATAGGAATTGGATGTACAAGTAGCATAAGAGACAAATGAGGATCACAGCCAGTGAATGGTGCCACCGTATAGCGAGAACGGAATTCCCTGCCGACTTGAGAGGGTTAGTCTTGGCTACACCACTTAATGGTTCCATGACTTTGGTCCAATCACTTACCTCCTTAAATTTGTTTTCTATAAAATGAGAATAAACTATAACCATTTTGAAAGTTTGGCTTGAGAGTTTTAAAATTTAGCTCATGGGATGCCCAGAGGGCTCAGCGGTGGAGCGTCTGCCTTGGGCTCAGGTCGTGACCCCGGGTCCTGGGATCGAATCCCGCATCGGGCTCCCCGCAGGGAGTCTGCTTCTCCCTCTGCCTCTCTCTGTGTGTCCCTCATGAATAAATAAAAACACGATCCTAAAAAAAATTCAGTCTTCTCTAATTTATATATATTCTCATCTAAGATTTCTAAAATTTACTTACAAAGGGCATCAGGCTCTCCAAATGAATTACATCTCCGTTTTCAAAATATGTTCTACTATTTAGTTTAGTGTTATAATGTTCTATTAATTTGGTAGCACCGCTTCATTGTTTTCTATATTACATTAATCCGTTCATTCCCCTGGAGGTAAAACAAACAAACAAATAATATTTTTTCTGGACGGGAAGGTGGAGAAGTGGATGATTAGCTGAACAGTGGAGAGAACTGTGAAGGAATAACACTGGTGAGAGAGGCTAAAAGGATGTTACTTTCCTCAAAGTGTAATCTGAAAAGGGGCTCAGTTATTTTAGTGTGGACTTTGTCATGAGAAGTGAGAAATACCGAAAAAAGTGGTGTTTGTGTTCAGATGCTTCAATCACAATGTAGGAAGGCTGCCCCCTTAGAAGCTATTGTGGTGTGTAGGTAAGAGGCCCCCACGGATGGAACATAGTAATCAAGATTTAATAAGCACGGGTCACAGAGGTAGCGCAAGCCATTGAGGCTGAATCCGGAAGATGAACAACACAGACCCGTAACCATGGAAACACGACGGGCCAAGGATAATTCTCAACCTCTGCTCGGCTTTTGTTTAGTATTAAATGCCACTTGGAAAAGAAGGAAAATGAAGTGCTGGAAATACCCAGATGTACACTTCACAAACCTTTTAAAACCAAATAAGCAGAGGGATATTGAATGTTTGCCGTGACTGAAGGCAAAGCTCATCCACCGACACTCGTCTAATCAGACACGGGCATGGATCCTCACAGAGGACTGCAACAGGACCAGCGAAGTTTGCATTTTCTCACTGGTATAAAAGATGAGAAAATCAAAGTTCCCAGCGACACATGGCCAGATATGTGATGCCATTGATAGAAATAAAGTCACGTGAACACTTACAGACCACGTAGGCTGTACCACCTTTATACGGAGGAGGACTGGGCATCATGCTACTGTTCCCACTTATTTCTGTTTCATTTAATTAGCGACCGTTACTGGCGTTTTTTATGTGTAGTTGGCAGGTGTAACCCACTTGAGACTCAGTTCTTACGGGGAAATATCGCGGAGGCAAGAGGCATGGGAAGGTGGTGGAACGGCTCTCAGTCCCTCACGCACAATATGTTTATTCTTATTTTATACACAATTGAGTTAAAAAAAATTTAAAGCCACAATTGAGTTAAATTCGCATCTCTGACTACCAAGCGTGTCAGCAGCCTAGAAGCAAAATCGAGGAAGAAAGAAACACAGTCGCAGATCCTCTGGTGGCGAGGATGCGTGCGACCATCAAAATGGTGAATAACGACACAAAAGAGGTTCTGAAATATTCTTAAAAGGATGATGAACACCTTGGGGACAATCGCCGGAATTATTAGCTTTAGGAATCGATAACTCTACGTACTTCATCAGCCATGAAATTATCGTACGTAACGGAGAACCACAGTTGACTCCAGCGAAAATTCGTTGTGTTCTTGGTATGTGTCAGGCACTGGGCGGACACTCTTAAATACATTTATTACCTCATTTCAGTCTTGTAACGACCGTATCCATTTACCACAGATATCGTAGTTGCCCTTGTACAGATGAGGGAAGTCTCAGCCATTTCAATTACTTTGCAGCAGGTCAGTAAGCTTCGGGGCTTGAATGGGATTCAAACCCTGGTCTGTAGGGCGGCGCGGCCCACGCTTTCTGAATATCCTCACGGCACTCTTCACTATCCTGTGCTGCCACTTAAAAGAGAAATGTTGTTTTTAACCCATTTTTCTTTCATCTTGAAGAAAAATGAGCTAGTGAAGTTATATTTGTAATAGCCAGATTTGCTGAGGGCTTAATGCCGGCCGCGGAGCTGGAATCCCACGCGTTGTTTCATTCGCTAGCCCAGCTATGGCAGGGAGCACAGTTAGTCCCCACGTTCCACTACCAAAGAGACTAAGTCTTGGAGAACGTTCATCTGTCCACATGTGCACACTTTTTAAACGGTGGAGTGAGGCTGGGAGTCAAGACTGGGGATTCCTATTTCCAGAGCGTGGTGTCTCTGGCTGCCTGGAGAAAACGGACCCTCTCCTTCACTTGACATCAGGCTTTCACCTCAATGTTTCCTAAGGTTCTCCAGCATCTTCTTTATTCCATCCACAAAGGCACTTCCCATATTACAGTCCTTGCACATTTGCTGCCATCTTGACGTCTGCTTCTCAGAAAACCTGGACCTAACATAGTTATTTGGTGTCTGCTCAAAATTTTGAGAACAGGAGACTCACCGGTAAAGGGTGGAATGTTATTTCAACAACAGTAGGTGTTGGAAGGTGTAGGTTGACACTCACTTTAACAGAATTCCATTGTTTGGTGTCCAAAAGTTTCCATCTCGTTGTTTGTTTAAAAAGTCAATTAAATTGGGACTTTCGTGAAATAAGTCAATTGGAGAAGGACAAACATTATATGGTCTCATTCAATTGGGGAATATAAAAAATAGTGAAAGAGAATAAAGGAGAAAGGAGAAAAAATGAGTGGGAAACATCAGAAAGGGAGACAGAAAGGAAGATAGACAAATGAGAGACTCCGAACTCTGGGAAATGAACTAGGGGTGGTGGAAGGGGAGGAGGGCAGGGGGGGGGTGACTGGGTGGCGGGCACTGAGGGGGGCACTTGACAGGGTGAGCCCTGGGTGTTATTCTATATGTGGGCAAATTGAACACCAATAAAAAATAAATTTTTAAAAAATATAAAAATAATACATTGGGACTATTCAAAGTGGGGTGTCATTCCCATTTCGACAGGGTCCTAAAAGAAGTTGGTTCAGGGCACTGCAGGGCACTGATTGATTGCAAAGGAGTATCTGCTCTGCAGAGGAGCGGGTCCGGGTGCCGGGGTGCAGCACGCAGTGTCTGTGCAATAGGGGCTGGACACCGTAGAGATACAATCCCTATGTCCTTTCTGTTTTGTGAGGAAAGCTTAGAAAGTACTGGTTGTTGCCTTCCCCCATCAGTTACGGAGTGTGACTTTTTTTTTCTAGGTTCCGAGTGGTTCCCCTACTTGTATTGTTGGGAGATTCTTTGATGATCTTTTTTCTGTTTTCATGCCTATAGAGCAGGTGATTGTGATTCTCGCCGTGACTTTGAATTAAAGTTAAGTGAAATGAAACTGTCACCTACTTGTGCATCACTTCTTCAAAACCTTAAAGTACCCCTCATGAGTAAAAAGATCTAGTTTTTGTGGGACTCCATATTGCCTAAACCCCCTTGGAGAGCTAATGGTCTTTGAGTCTACCTACACATCAAGGATGTAATGAAACCTACTTCTCCCATTGATGTAAGACCTATAATTCTATTCACTTGGGTAACACCAAATGGTCTCTGAATGCTGTCAAGTATTTTTTATGTTCATGAAAGCAAAAGCAAAAAAAAAAGACAATATTTTTATAGCCTAAAAGATGACCTGCAATAATTGAACAATAACCACAACCAATGAAAGCAGCTGTGTTAGCTTCTATTGCTGTCATAACACGTTACCACGAGTTCAGTAGTTTTGTTTTGTTTTTGAGTTCAGTAGTTTAAAACAACACAAGCTTATTATCTTATAGTTCTGGAGGTCAGAAGGGCCGTGTTCCTGCGTCCTAAGGTTCTAGGGAAGAATCTGTATCCTTGCCTTTTGAGCTTCTCAAAGACTATCTGCATTTTTTGGATTGTCGTCCCTCTCTCCATCTTTAGGGCCAATAGTGCCGCATCTTTCTCTCTCTCCCTCTCTGTCCTCTATTTCGGTCACCCCATCTTCTCTGCCTCTGCTGCCACACTGCCTTCTCTGACTTCTTGAGGCCACCTCCCCCTTGTAAGGATTCTTGTGACTCCATTGAGCTCATTAGGATAATCCGAGATGATCTTGACCCCCTCGGTGGAGTCTCTTTGGCCATGTCAGAGAATATATTCACGGGTTTTGGAGATGTGGACAAGGACATCTTTAGGGGACTGTTTGGGATCCTAGTTATTGGTAAATAAATCCTATTTACCACAATAATTTTGTTAGTAATAATGAGAGGTGCAAGTTAAAACAATGAGTTAAAAAAAATAGAGGAATTCCATATTTGTCTGGTGGGAGTACAAATCATTAAATTCTGTGAGGTGTTTTAGTAACGTGCACCAAAAAACTTTAAAATAGCTATATCCTTATGCCACCCCATATATATGTGTATATATGTATATAAAACATACATATATACATAATATTATTTACCGGAAAGAAATTTGATACAATAAATGGAAACAACATGATGCATAATAGGAGAACTAAACACATTTTGTATATCCATAATAATGTCTTGACAGTATTTTTAGTAAAATCATTTTTTAAGGATATTAAAAGATACAGAGAAGTCTTTATGGTATTTTCATAAGTGAAAAAAAAGTTACACTCCATTATATGTCACATGACCCCACTATTTCAAATTTATATGTTATGATATTTACATCTAGGCAAAAATAAAGGCTAAATGAATAAATGGCAGATTTGTCACTGATCTCCTTTGAGTAATGGAGTTGTTAATTTTAATTTTTGTAGATATGCTTCCTTATATTTCCCAGTTTTCTAAGTTGAATATTATTATCATAAAAAAAAGAAGAAGAAATGTGTTTTTTAGAAATTTCAGTGATCTTAATCCATTGGTAATAAATATTTTTTAGAAGTAAGCTTTAATTATGTAAGCATGTAAATCAGAGTTTCTAAGATGATAAAGCAGGGACAGATGGACAGACTTCAGCATTTTAATTCTGACCACCACAAATACTTTTTAAGCCTCTGGTTTTTCTTAGAAACACCTCAGACTAGGCAGCCCAGGTGGCTCAGCGGTTTAGCGTCGCCTTCAGCCCAGGGTGTGACCCCGGGGTCCGAGGATCGAGTCCCACGTCGGGCTCCCTGCATGGAGCCTGCTTCTCCCTCTGCCTCTCTCTCTCTCTCTGTCTCTGTCTCTCATGAATAAATAAATAAAGTCTTTAAAAAAAATAAACTCCTCGGACTTCTTATTTTTGTGATTTAAAAAAATTTAATTTTATTATTACATATTCCTTAAGCTTTTTACTTATGTAAAGTTTAGATGATTTATTTTTCCCGTGTGCCTACTTAAACTCCATTTATTATTTAAGGTCTTATTTTTTTATATGACACAGAGAGAAAGCGAGCGAGAGCACAGGCTGGGGGAGCCAGGGAGAGGGAGAACCAGGCTTCTAGGTTATCTTGTCATCATACCTTAGTTGTAGAATCACCGTATTTATTTTTCTTAATTTTAATTCCAGGGTAGCTAGGACAGTGGTAATTAGCTTCAGGTGTATAATATCGTGGTTCAACAAGGACAAGTGTACTCTTGGGGCACCTGGGGGCTCAGTGGGTCAGGCGTCTGCCTCTGGCTCAGGTCATGATCCCGGGGTCCTGGGATGGAGCCCCACATCTGGCTCCCTGCTCAGTGGGGAGCCTGCTTCTCCCTCTCCCTCCGCCCACCCCCCAGCTTGTGCTCACTCTCTCGCTATATCTCTCAAATCCATAAATAAAGTCTTTTTAAAAAAAAGACGAGTGTACTCTTAGTCTCCTTCACCTACTTCACCCAACTGCCCACCTACCTCCTCTATGGTTACCACCTTCTTTATTTTTTTTAAAGATTTATTATTTATTTATTATTATTTATTTATTTATTCATGATAGAGAGAGAGAGAGAGAGAGGCAGAGACACAGGCAGAGGGAGAAGCAGGCTCCATGCAGGGAGCCCAATGTGGGACTCAATCCTGGGTCTCCAGGATAGTGCCCTGGGCCGAAGGCAGGCGCTGAAGCACTGAGCCACCCAGGGATCCCACCCCCTGCTTTAAAACACATTGTTTAAAAATAAGAGCAAACAATTACACACACAGCATTTCTGTTGCAAATCTTTGCATTTCCCCAGCAATTTTACTACGTGAGGAGATGAATGCTCAGTTAGCCAGAGAGCTCGAGAAGTGATAAAAACCATCTATTCCTTGATTATACCAGCTAATGAATATTTGTATATTTAATACTTCCTTGTACCAAGACCTTAGAAATATACTGTAAGCATATGATACTCTTTTTTCTAGCATCCCCAGGTAGACTAATTTTAGTAACTGGGAGACACGAAGACATTTCTTCAGTCCTCCAGATGGTCAGCAACAGAGATTCAGTGATAGTCTTGGAGGTAATTTTCCCTGGAAGTGAGATGCACGATGTCATTCGACCCTTGGGTGTTAGAGCTACAATGGCTGGGGGTGACTTTCCGTGAGCGTGCAAGGGTTGCTTCTGCGGGAGCCCTGACAGTTCTCAGGGGTTAGCCCGAAGAAACAGGGACAAAAATGACTGGTTTAGTGCAGAATCACCTGAGAACATTCCTTTGGTGACTGTTTTTAACATTCCAGTGACTTTAGCGTTTCATATTTGTGGATCTAAGAAGAGAAAATCATTCGTACCATGATAATAATAGAATAATATTAGTGGATATTGTGAAGGAGCCCTGTGTTGACTTCTGTGTCCTTAGATAAGTTCCTCAGCTCTCTGAGGTTTTCTCATCCCTTGATGGAGGGCAGGAGTTTTAAACGTGGCTCTTCCAATGTCTTATAGAGAAGGGAGCTGGAATTTCAACTGGATGCTCCTTTGACAATTAGGAAATGTTAAAAAAAAAAAAAAAAAAAACAGATGCTGAGGCTAGAAAGGAAGCAGGTAAATGTCTTGTATCAGGATTTGGGGAAATGTACCTAACAGAAGACAGAATAGAGAGGAAGCTTGGGATAAAATGTGTGCAGAGCCAGCACACAGTAGGTGTCCGGGGGGCCACGGTAAAAGCCCTTTTTTTTTTCCTTGTGTGACTGCTTTATTCACATACCATTTTTTTAAAAAATTTACTTTTTCTTCGTGTTCAATTTGCCAACATATAGAATAACACCCAGTGCTCATCCCATTAAGTGCACCCCTCAGTGCCCGCCACCCAGTCACCCCCAGCACCCGCCCTCCTCCCCTTCCACCACCCCTTGGTCATTTCCCAGAGTTAGGAGTCTTTATGTTCTGTCTCCCTTTCTGATATTTCCCACTCAGTTTTTCTCCTTTCCCCTTTATTCCCTTTCACTATTTTTTATATTCCCCAAATGAATGAGACCATATACTGTTTGTCCTTCTCCGATTGACTTACTTCACTCAGCATCATACCCTCCAGGTCCATCCACGTCGAAGCACATGGGGGGTATTTGTCGTTTCTAATGGCTGAGGAATATCCCACTGTATACAGAGACCACAGCTTCTCTATCCATCATCTGTCCATGGACACCAAGGCTCCTTCCACAGTTTGGCTGTTGTGGACATTGCTGCTAGAAACATCGGGGTGCAGGTGTCCCGGCATTTCACTGCATCTGTATCTTTGGGGTAAATCCCCAGCAGTGCAATTGCTGGGTCGTAGGGCAGGTCTATTTTAACTCTTTGAGGAGCCTCCACACAGCTTCCCAGAGTGGCTGCACCAGGTCACATTCCCACCAACAGTGCAGGAGGGTTCCCTTTTCTCCACATCCTCTCCAACATGTGTGGTTTCCTGCCTTGTAATTTTCCCCATTCTCACTGGTGTGAGGTGGGATCTCATGGTGGTTTTGATGTGTATTTCCCTGATGGCCAGTGATGCGGGGCATTTCCTCATGTGCTTGTTGGCCATGTCTATGTCCCGTGAAATGTCTGTTCATGTCTTTCACCCATTTCGTGATTGGATTGTTTGTTTCTTTGTTGCTGAGTTTAGTAAGTTCTTTATAGATCTTGGATACTAGCCCTTGATCTGATACGTCATTTGCAAATATCCTCTCCCATTCTGTAGGTTGTCTTTGAAGAACATAGGCAACCACCCGGCGGTGGAAGGACAGAGGGAAGAGGTGCTTAGCAGAAGAGGGCAAGGAATAGTTGGTTCCACCCAGGACAGGGCTACTCAGGAAGGGAACAGGCTGCGTATATAGGTGGGATGCTCCCGGACACTGGCGTTTCAGAGGAATCTAGAGGATTTGAGATGTCATGAAAGAGATTTATGGATAGAGGGAAAGACTGGAATACCAGACTTTTCTCATTTTTAGAGTCTGCTTTTCAATGACAAATGTTCAGTTGTTTCTCAGAACAATAGTATTTCATGAATGAAGATAAACAGACTTTAATTGTTTTGGAATGCATAGAAAGGCAGTCTGGGGAGTGGGACCAGATGGCCTCGTTTATCAGCCGTTTGATTCCTCCAAGGTGTGTGACTTCGACCAAGTCGCTTGAATTGTCAAACTTCCTACACCCGTGATGTCCACTAGCGACCTGGAGCCCGAGGTGGTTTTGAGGGCGAATTAACCCCCCAGCGTGTGAAACCAGCCACGCTGCCAGTGCTAGGCAACCGTTGACTTCGTGTTAGTTTTATTCTCTCTTCTTTTTTTTGCCCATGTGGTGGGACCTTCTTCCAATCTCACGACCTCTCTAAAAGGATTATTTATCCCTCTATTTTATGTATCCCTCTATTCAGCTTTACAATTGAAAACTGAGACTGAGAGCAGATTAAATTATTAGTGATATCTAAGCCCAGAATGGGACGCGTGTTTTCTTCTCAGCACAGAAATGAAGATGCTCTCTTCAGGCACAGGAGACCTTGCTCTGAGCTTCTTCTTTTCAACTTTCCGTGCATGAAGTTGGTGTTCAGAGTTCCCAGTGTCTGACGTGTAATTTAGTCTGCAAATGGGTGAAAGCAAGTCACGGAGCCAAAACTAGGAGTCATTCACCCTGGTGAAAGGGAGGGAGCGGCAGGTCTGGGGGGCTCAGGCCCCCGCAGAGCAGTGGCGGGAGGGGCTCGCCTACTCTGACGGGCTTTTATCACACTTTCAGCTGCCTCCCTCCCTCCCTCCCTCCCTCCCTCCCTCCCTCCCTCCCTCCGTCTTTTCGAAAGGTCACAGTTTCAATTTCTCCAGTGGGTGAAGGAAAAATTGCCTTTCATTAACTTCAGACGTTTTCCTCTACTTTTGTGAAGGCCTCAAAGTCTGAGAATGAAAGTAAAAGACACGTTCGCGGTTTCCTGGCTGTCGGACACGGGAGAAGAAACTAGGAGGCAGGAGGAACAGAGGAGCCCCAAAAGGGTGACGCAAGTCCTGCCGAAAGTAGGAAAAACAATCTGAAAAGTCACCTGAGCTGCCAAGAATATTTATCACTTCAAAACCCGCAATCATACTGTTAAGGGACCACAGAAAGCCACGGGGTGTGAGGCCCCCAGGACCCCGGGGTGCCAGCCGCGGGCAGTGGGCGAGCCCGGGGGGGGCCACCGCGTACCCCCCACCTCCTGAACCACTGCGGCTCCTGACCCATCAAATGTCCTTTCTCAGGACGTGAACACAACTCGCACAACGGAGGTTAAGGAAAATAAAAGGCTTAAAGGTCTCCTGTGGGCTTATTTCCATAACATCGTCAGAGCCTTTTCCACTAAGTGTTAACCTAAAGGGAAAGCAGGATGGTGATAGACAGGGGAGCGTGGGCGTCGCAAGAGGACACCTGCCGGAGGGAGCCGGGTGACTGGCGGGCGTGATACGCCCACGGCAGGGACGTCAGAAGCCCACCTGTTCAGGTAAAGTCCAGGTGCATAAGTGCTCTTTCATCGAAGGGCCAACGGCTCGGACAAGGGCTGCCAGGCGGGGTCTGGGGGGAGCCCAGGGCCCCACGCTGGCGGCCGTGGGCCACGGGCACACCGGGAGTCACCTGCGAGGCCGACCGCGGCTGACAGGTACCGCAGGTGCAGGCGGGGGGAGCATCCGTGGGAGGAAGGCCCCCGAGCACCCTGTGGGGGGCGGCCCTGCCCCCGGGTCCTGGCAGGTGGCCCCGGCTTCCCCGGTAGGCTCACCGCAGCGGCCTCCCGGCCCCAGGCCTGGAGTGGCCGGTCGAGGTCGCTGGCCTGCCCGTGTGCCCTCGCCTCCGCCTGCACCTGCTGCCCCACGCCCGGCCTGTGCTTCGCACCCGAGGGCCGTGCACCTGCTGCAGCCGCCCGGAGCCTTCTCCCCCAAAGGAAGACAAACGCTTCATTCGAAAGAGTTCTCGAGCCATTTTGGCCTCCGCACTCCGGGCAGAGACGTGGCCCTCACGTGTGAGCTTTTAAACCAGGTGGTTCTTGCACAGAAACAGAGGTTCAGCTCGGGGATTGCTATTTTCACAAGTGACTTTTGCTGCTGAACACATTTATCACTGGACGGAGATCGAGTTTGCTGGAACACAGGATGCACCCCCCACCCCGGGTCCAGTAGCTCGGCCTCATGTGTGACAGGACGTGGGTGCCCGGGTGGCCCCTGGACATGGCCCGCGCTCACCAAAGCGGAGAATAGCTAAATGTTCCTTACGGGGCTCGGGTGGAGTGCGCTCGGTCCGTCCCCCCCTTACACGGACCGCACGGAGATACCAGAACGACTCCAAGTTACGTTTTTAGTGAATAACACAAAAATGTATGCTGCATTTGTCACAAACGGCAGAGCATTAGTGCCGTTTGTGAAGCCGCAACATTTGTCTAGGAAGATACACAAGAAGCTGGGTGAAGTGCTGCCCGGCAGCCGGGGGGCTGCTGACCCGAGAGGGAAGAAGAGATCGAGACCCACCTTTCGCCGTTTGGGTGTCGGACCCTTTGTGTGTCATACCAAATGCCTTCGTCACCCATCAAACAAATAAACAGGAACATATCTCAAAAAAAAAAACCATGTTCTTATTTCAAAAAGGGTGGAATTCACGTGTCCATAACGGGATCTCAGCGACTCAGTTGTGCGGAGCTGCATGGAGATTTTTTTTTTTTAACATGGAGATTTTTATGGCAAAAGACTAAGGACACAAAGTCTATCTCTGAACAGTTCCTGACCAGGGGTCTAGACGCTGGTGTAAGTGTGAAGTACGTGCTTTTTAGACATTTCGTATTTCCATAGCTTCACAAATCTACAAACCTGCAGCCCCGTGTATGGCCTTGTATTTATTCGTAGACACACGGTTTCCTTTCCAAACCAACCACCTTCAGGTCAGTGACTTTTTATTTTTATTTTTATTTTTATTTTTATTTTTATTTTTATTTTTATTTTTTTTTATTTTTTTTAGTGACTTCATTTTTATTTTTATTTTTTTAATGCATCAAAATACCTAACATAGTGTCTTACGTATGGCTAGACGTTGGAAATGCGTTTCCTGATTGTGCAAGGTAAAGATTGGCCACGGGACTTAGCATCTCCCGTAATTCCTACCCCTGGCTGCGTGGAATCAAAATGTAGGAATTTATGTCAGCGCCTGCAGATAAAAACGTAGCATGGGCCACCTTCTTTAGCAATTGAGTGACCTTAGAGCATTAGTAGCTCTTAACTGGATTTATCGAGTGTGCCCCTCAGACAGGCCTCTGGATATATTCATAAGACTATGAAATGCAGGTGGAACTGTTGCCGTTAAGGTTTATAATGAAAGTGACGCAGAAGCAGCTCGTCGAAGCGGGTACGGATACGACCACACACGTGCGCCCGCTGCTCCTTCAAGCTCCGCTTCCTTCCGTGAACTCACCTGTCTTAACGTCCTGTCACTGCCCTGCGTCCTGTGTAGCTTTTCTTTTTTTTTTAAGTGATCCACCAGAAATTCGGAAAGGTCTCCATAAAGGTCACGCGAAGGCAGGAATGTGTAGGAGCTCGGGTCATGGCCTCGGGGTTGCGGGTTTGAGTCCAGGTAGGGCTCCATCTCCGCACAGAGTCGGCGTGAGATTCCCTCGGGGCCTCGGACCCGAGGGTCGCCTGCCATCTGGTTTGGGAAGGGGACCGTGTGTATTCAAGCAGATACAAGGGGGGCCCCGCGCTGTGTCCCTGGTCCTTCCTGTGACTTGAGGTTCAGACGGGCCTGGAGGGATTGATCTTCTGAGGGACTGAGTGGCCCGAGGCATTTGCTCAGGCCCGGACGGGACGGGGAAGGAGGCTCGCAGGGAAGGAAGCCAGAGGCGGGGGCGGAGGGGACCGAGGGGAGGTCTTATTTATTTATTTATTTACGTGAGAGGGAGGCAGCGTGTGCACAAAGGCGAGGGCGAGGGGCCGGGAGAGGGGAGGGGACCTCAAGCAGGCGCTGCACCCAGCTCGGGACCCTGCCCGGCTCGATCCCATGACCCAGGGACCGTGACCCGAGCCAAAAGCAAGAGTCGGAGCTTGACCGCTGAGCCCCCCGGGCGCCCCTTCCCTAGAGCTTTCTTAATGACATTTCCTTTCGAACAGTATTGTAGGAAGAGAGGACATAACACACGCAAAACGCGTGCTCACGGGGCCCGACGGCACCGGCAAGGCCTCTGCTGGCCTCCGGGCCGTGAGCGGCCGAGCCTTGGAGGCGCCCACGTCCCTGCAGATGTGCAGCTGCCGGGGGCGGCCGCTCACGTGTCCGTGATGTCAGCCCCTCATCGTAGAGCAGCTGCGGGGCCGGACTCGAGGCCCCCCCACCCCGGGCATCACCTTGGCCCCATGCGCGTCACAGCTCTCAGAGCACGGGGCAAAGTCTCAGGAGGCTGAGCAGTGGACGAGCCCAGTGCTGGGCCCCGGCCGCCCTCGCTTCCTGGGGGAGGGGGGTGCTCCCCCCGACAGGGGCCGCCTGGGCACAGCCTGGCAGTTTGCTGCCCAAGTCCTCTCCCTTTCAGGGAGCGGGACCAACTCCAGGCCTTGCAGGCTTCCCTGGTCCGGGTGCACCTGCCGCAGGGGGTTTCGGGGGCATCTGCTCTCCGCTGCAGAGTTCCTGGCTGCTTACGTCACAGGGGACCGGGGTCACCGCCTGACCGAGCGACTTCATCGTACTCTGCATCGTTCAGGGGTCGACTGCACCATAATATGCCAAAACCATTTTTTTTCGGAATCAAAAAACATTAGACTGTTGTCCTGGCACGGAATCCGGATGGGCCCACTCGTGTGCAGTCAGGTCATGAAGAAGCATCATCTCCGCTATGAAACTTCATGGTATTTTCCTACTAAGAGTATTTTTGGGTTCACCGATGTAGTGATAAGAGATCCCGAGGTTTCTTTAGGTTCTTCTCATTAAAAAATCCTGCCCCTAGAACGCACGCGCACACAATCCACAAAATGGGAATATGTAGCATTTATGATCTATGATGGGTTCTTGGGGAAACTCCTTTTGATAATGAGAAAGGAGTGTCTTTATTTAAAAAAAAAACATTTATTTATTTATTCATGATAGATATAGAGAGAGAAAGAGAGAGGCAGAGACCCAGGAAGAGGGAGAAGCAGGCTCCATACAAGGAGCCCGACATGGGACTCGATCCCAGGACTCCGGGGTCATGACCTGGGCCAAAGCAGGTGCCAAACCACTGAGCCACCCAGGGACCCCCTAGGAGTGTCTTTCAAAGCAATGTTGTATTTTTAAAATATTTTTTCTTATTTAACCATCAGGTATTCAGTTTGCTTGAATCATCAAAAACCTTATTTCAGACGACAACTGACATTTTCTCATATTAAAAAAAATAAATCCTTGAGTTGACAGACATTCAGCAGTAGGAGGGAAGGCCCGAGCTGACAGCTGCTTCCTGGCACGGGCTTTTAATTACAGAGTCAGCACGCGAGCCCCAGAAGCCCCGGGAGCAGAGCGAACGCTGACTGGCAGCCCGGCCGCGGGGAGAAGCGAACGGGAAGGGGGGCAGCTCCCGGCTTCGGGGGGGGCATGAGGAGGGTGCATCTGCTCTAGGGCCGGGAGCCTCGGCGTCCTCTAGGGAAGACAAAGACCGTCGTTGCATCCGTGTAGCTTTATCAGAAAATAAATGGTTTCCCATAATTAAAATTTTGTGCTGCTGAGGTTTAGAATTTTTTTTTTTAGGTTTAGAATTTATTCAGTAACATTTAAGCTTTTCAGATATTTATGTCAAGTCTTTTCAACTTATGTCAGGCACTTTCTCGTCCTGTTAAGTACAATATCCTGAACAGAACGGAAAGTTCTCTCGTGCAGCCGGAGTGATAAATCGCAATTCTTTCAATTTTACTGCGGATGCGGCGAGACCCCATTTTTTCCAGCTCTGGGTTTTATATCAGCTCTTCTTGCTCAGCATCAGCTTCTGGCTCAACAGCCAAATTGACCTTTCTAAGAGGTTGTTTAATATCTAGGGGCACAGATGACCAAGTTTGTTAAATTAAAAAATAAAAAAATAAATCATTTCTTCATCATTGTAAATCAGTGGGCTTTTATCTGAGGCCCCAAAGAAGACTTCTTTTCCTGTGGATTTTCCTGTGCATTCAAGCATTTTATTATTTCCATTTTTCTAATCAATTCGCAAATGATTTTCAGAGCATCTGTTATGCCAGCGGTGGGAGAGTTTGCCAGAAATGTGTCCTTTGGGTGAGCAAAAGGCCACTGAAGTCCGCCACTGGGGGTTGGCGGGGGTGGGCTGCGGGTCTCCGCATTCCTGCCCAGGCCTTCACGCGTCCACGCATCGCCCGCTTTTTCAGACCTTCCGTCTTCTGAATCAGCAGGAGGAGGGGACGTGACCTCTCTGGCCTTTCCATCTTGGGGTCAAAAGCATAGGCCTCCTGTGGGGCCGCCCGTTACGGCCCAGGGCCCCGGGAAGCACAAGGGCAGCAGGCCAGACCCCACGGCACCAGGTAGCGGCCTGCAGCTCCGCGTGAAGGTGACACGGTTCGTCCGCAGTTTCTCTGTGCCCTTGGTCTCCCCCATAGGCTTGCTCGAGAATGAAGGGTGAGCCCCATGTAAGAGAATCTACGGGGAGAGGGGCCTGGGTGGCTCAGTCGGTGAAGCGTCCCACACTTGCTTTCACCTCCTGTCGTGACCTCAGGGTCACGAGATCGGGGCCCACGTTGGGCCCACATCTAGCGGGGAGTCTGCTGGGGACCCTCTCCGTGTCTCTCTGCCCCTCCTGCTCTCTCTCTCTCTCTCTAAAATAAATAAAACAATCTTTAAAAAAAAAAAAAGGAAATCTATAGAGATAGCAAACAGGGAAGTAGGTCGGGGTCTTTGCACCATTGGCTGGTCTTCAATCCTTCGTGGGTAAGGATGTACACTAATGCACAGACTCCTGGTCCTACAGTTTCTCCTGACCTGTCAATTGTCCCTGTCAGGGAAAATCAGTCGTTCAGATCTTGGCTCCTTTTAGAAGCCTCACTCTAGTTGAATTAAATTAAAATCTGTAGGCTCTTCCATTAATAATACAAAAAAAAATTAGATCTTCCCAGGCAACTCTAACGTACGGCAGCGAGTTCAGTTGATTTAAAACACACGATGAATAGACTTTGCTTCTTCAAAGTCCTGTTCCAAACAGGCATTTGCTATTTTAGCCGATCTGAGTTCTTTTTTTCTTTTTAAAGATTTTGTTTATTCATGAGAGACACAGAGAGAGAAAGAGAGGCAGAGACACAGGCAGAGGGAGAAGCAGCCTCCCTGCAGGGAGCCCGACGCGGGACTCGATCCCGGGACCTGAGGTCAGCCCCGGGCTGCAGGCGGCGCTAACCATTGAGCCACCCAGGGATCCTCGCCAATCTGATTTCTGGGACAATGTCACTTAAACAGAAAGTTGGAACAAATATGATTTAAAACAATCTTTGGAAAATTTGTAAGTCAAAGGCAACATATCAGAGCTTTTCTCAAATTAGCTAATCACAGAGTAAATCACAGGTGTGAACGGAGTGTGTCATATTTTGACACATCAATAATGGCTATTAATTATAGCCTTATATTTTACTATTGAAAAATGGCCATTTAAATGCCACTTGTGAATGATGCATTTTTGGCAGTCTCTCCGTACATGACCTAAGGGTGCAGGGAGTTCACAGCCTATCTTGAATTATGCATCCAATTGAAAAAAAACTTTTGCTAGAAAAATTCAGGAATAGGAAAGATACTGTGCTAGGCACCAAAAATGTTTGCTCTGAAAAGAAAAATAGGTGAGCTAGCTTCTGCTTATTTGGATTTTTTTCTTTACCAAGTCTTTATATAATTAAAAGGACGATTTATAAAAAAAAAAAAAAGGAAATAAGAAAGTTATATTCGTTCCTTTTGACTAATCTGGCAACTTTAAATGAAAGTGACACGACTTCCTCCTCAAGGTTGCCTGGAGTTCCTTAAAGAATAACATTTTAAAACCGTTGGAATTGAGAGCAAATCACTTTCTAGCTTCTTTAAAGAGATCTAGACTGTATCCTTAAATTGAAGAAAATTACATTATTTTCAGGATAATCATCATTATTTTCAGGATAGTTTCTTTCTTTCTTTTCTTTTCACGCATTCTAGAAGGTACAGATTCAATTCAGAAAGGTCCCGACCGGAGTATTCCCCTGAGTCATCGGCCCAAACTCTTCTGAAAGCCCCATGGTCACCTCATCTCCGGGTGGTGATGGGTGGGAGCAGACGGGGTGTGTGTGTGTGTGCAGGTCGGGGAGGTGAGGTGCCCCTGGGGCAGGTGGAGGGGTGGGGGTGGGGGTGCCCCCGGGGCAGGTGCAGGTGTGGGGGGGTACAGGTGTGGGTGGGGGGTGCAAGTCAGGGAGGTGAGGTGCCCCTGGGGCAGTTGCAGGTGTGGGCATGGGGGGTGCAGGTCGGGGCGGTGAGGTGCCCCTGGGGCAGTTGCAGGTGTGGGCATGGGGGGTGCAGGTCGGGGAGGTGAGGTGCCCCTGGGGCAGTTGCAGGTGTGGGCATGGGGGGTGCAGGTCGGGGAGGTGAGGTGCCCCTGGGGCAGTTGCAGGTGTGGGCATGGGGGGTGCAGGTCGGGGCGGTGAGGTGCCCCTGGGGCAGTTGCAGGTGTGGGCATGGGGGGTGCAGGTCGGGGAGGTGAGGTGCCCCTGGGGCAGTTGCAGGTGTGGGCATGGGGGGTGCAGGTCGGGGAGGTGAGGTGCCCCTGGGGCAGTTGCAGGTGTGGGCATGGGGGGTGCAGGTCGGGGAGGTGAGGTGCCCCCAGGGCAGGGGCAGGTGCCCTGGGAACCCCCCGTCCTTGCTTCCGGTGCGGGCCCGCGGCCTTGTAGAAGGGCAGGGCCGGGCCTGCGTGCTGGGTGAGGGAGGCCCCCGCCCCTGAGGGGACCCCACGCGACCAGCTCTCTCGTCCTCAGCGTGTCCCAGGGGGGTGCAAGCGAGCTTCAAGGTAACAGGTTTATTTACTCGGTCTTTCGTCTCCCTGAACGTCAGCAAGGTGAGAGCTCTCACAGGGATGCAGTATTTCGAGGTGCCAGTGAGACCGGGGCGCCGCTCGTGGAGTCCATCTCCGAGTCTGGGGAGATGCAACTGAAGGAATAAGGTAGCGCAAGGTAACAACAGCTGTGATGGAAGCGTGCGGGCGGAGCAGGTGAGCGAGGTGGGCCGAGACACCCAAGGCGTTCACAACCCGTCCTTTCCTCCAGCTCCTCCTCCACGCGTGTCCGTGCGTGTCCACGGGGAGCAGGGCGGGGAGGCCCCGGCGCCCAGGGCTTCCCTTCCCGCTGCTCCTGGAGTGGGGCCGGGCCGCGGCGGGCGGGGTGGGCCGCAGGCCGCCAGCAGCATCAGCCAAGGAAACGCACCTGCGAGAGGTGAGCCCCTTCCAGCTCCTCTCTGCTCCCAGACAATAGCGCGGTTAGAGACCCACGGAGGGTCACGCACAGAAAATCGTTCCTCGAGCCCTGTGGGGACAGGGGTTCCAGGGCCGAGGGCGGGCCTGGGCTGTCGCTCAGAAGCAGCTCACCGCCTTCCAGGCGCTGGCTTGAGCCCGACCCCAGATGCGGTCAGTGTTATTTATGTGACGTCTTCCGGCTTCCCGGCACCTAGAGAACGTAAAGTATATTCCAGAAGCAGGTGGTGAACAAGCTTCTCCACTTCCAAACAAAAACAAACCAGAAGTGCCCGGGCTGGGAGCTGGGGAGGGTTGGGGGGAGGAACGAGAATCAAAGTCCTTGACTCTTGGTGGGAAAGGTCACCCTGTGACCGTGGAAGTGGGCACGAACCAGCCGTCCCGTCACCGCCCGTCGTTAAACGCAGGAAAAGTGTCTAAGGCTTTGTCTCCCGCGCCGAGCACGAAGCGACAATTACGCGGACAGTAGTTGCTGCTCCTCGGGTCACTGGGGCCGTAGCGTAACTTGATGGCACTTGAAAATCAGTTTTGTGTTTTGATCACAATAGTCAGAGCACACCGGGAAGCATCCTGACACCGCATGGTCTTCAGCTATTGGGTGGAGACGCGACTCCCGACGAGGCCACCGGGGCCGCCCCTCCTCGTGCTGCTAGAATAAGGCATTTCCCACCCGATTTCATTCCGTGGAGGCCGTCCGGTGAGGGACGCTGTGGGTCGGCCGTGAGCCAAGCACACCCGCCCCGGCCCCGGACAGCCTGCCCCCTGGCGCGCTCCGGGCCCCCGCAGCACCTGCTCGAGGAGGCATCACGTTGCTCCTCTGGCCTCGAGGCCGAAGCCCTGGGGCGGCCCCGGCAGTGCTGCAGGCACCTGCGTGTCCGGGAGCAGGAGGTGGCCGCCTTGGGCCAGGCCGCAGCTTCTGTCGGGGCAGCTCCCGGGGACCCGGAGGGCCACGGCCACCGACTCGGGAGGGCTGGACCGGGCCCGGGGCTCCCCACCCTCGCGTCCCCGCTGTGCCCTTTGCCCGTTGTGAGCGCCCTGCATGGACCCTCCTCCTCTCGTGTGACATGACTGGTGGGGTGGCCGCGCCAACGTGGGGACACAGGCCCAGGCCCCTCCATTACCCAGTGTGACCACAGGGGCCTTGGCAGAGGCGGGGACGGGCCTGGACGAGGGAGGAGCTTATCTGCTGCAGTGACAGGTCTCTACCCTTCGTCCACTCGATCTGAACGAAAACCACAGAAGAAAGCCCCCGGGTCATTCCCCGGCGTGGGGACTCTCCACCGCCGCGGCTTTACCGCCCCTGGCGCTACAGATTCATCGTGTTGGGGATGTCGCCGGCTGGAGCAGGGGGTGTCGACAGCCTGGGTTGCCCACCCGGGTCCCTGCACACCTGGAGGGGAGCGGCCCGGACTCACGGAGCCCCCGAGGCCAGGCCGCAGCCACAGCGAGGGACGCCGCCAGCCCCGGGGCTCTCTGTCCCCGAGCCAGCCGCCCCAGCCTGGGGGTCGTGCCCTTACACCTGCCGGGGGACAGCAGGCGGCCGTCCGTGATGAACGAACTCCAGGGGATCCTTCAGAACTAAGGGGTTAGGGAGACGCTAAATACAGCATGACTGAAGCTGCTTTTTCTTGAGCTCTTGGTCTCACTGCTTGTCTCACAAACCGTCCCAGCAGGTATGACCCAAGCTGTGAAGACGGAGGCCGCGGAGGCCGTGGAGGTGCGAGGCACCGGCGTGGGGCGAGCCGCGGGGCTGACAGCAGTGCGGGGGAAAGCAGACGGCACAGGGGCCCTCGCCCTCCTCGCCTGGCTAGGCTGGGCTCTGACACGGTTCCGCGCGGGACACGTCAGACGGCTCTGGGACGTAGCTAGCAGGCGGCCTGCAGCCCTGGAGCCCCCGTGAGTGGCCCAGTTAGAGGCCGGCCTCCTGCTGGTGAAGCCCCTGTGCTGTGAGCCGGTCCGGGCAGCGAGACACGACAGGCTGCTGCTTGGGACAAAATCCAACTCTGATGCCCGAGGAAAAGGGTTTTCTCTGAATCAATAGCAAGTCAGGCCCAGACCGTGGCCGACTTCCTTCCGAGGAGCTCTAGCCGTCGGGGGGACGGTCCGGGCGCCTGCAGCTCCCGGCCGCTCACAGGCTCTCTTTAAAGAGCTGCTCCGGCACTGGGGGGGGGCGGGCACTTGCTGGGATGAGCACTGGGTGCTATTCTGTATGTTGGCAAACTGAACACCAATAAAAAATAAATATATTTTTAAAAAAAGAAAAAAAATAAAGGACAATGCTTTTACATTAAAAATAAATAAATAAATAAAGCAGGAAAACAAACAAACAAAAAAATTAAAATAAAGAGCTGCTCGGAAGCACTTGCTTCGCCTTTGGGAGGGTCCTCGGACCCCCGAGCCTGACCTCACGCGGACTCTGCCTGACGCCTGCACTGCTTGCAGCTCCGAGGCCTCACGCCACTTCAGGGTCTCGGAGCAAGTTCCTCCCCGGAGGCCCACGGACCGGGCACCTTCCTGCCGGGCCGCCCCCCAGAGGCGAGGGTGGAAGGTCGGGGCGCGCAGGCAGCTCCTGCGGGGTCTCTGTCAACCTCCTTCTGAATCACCGTTTCCACAAGGCCAGGCTTTAGCTTCCTGGTGCAGAAGCCCAGCCCCAGCGCGTGTTTCCAGGGAAGGGGGAGCACGGAGCTTCCTCTGCTCGGGTTGCTCCCGAGGGAAGTCTCCAGCTGCCGAGGAGCCCACTAAGCGCTCACAGAAGCCCTAAGAACCCCACATTGTCAACCCGTCGGGATTTAGATTCCCACCTAAATAAGCCCGGGTGGCTCAGTGCTTGAGCATCTGCCTTTGGCTCAGGGTGTGATCCTGGAGACCCGGGATCGAGTCCCATATCGGGCTCCCTGCACAGAGCCTGCTTCTCCCTCTGCCTGTGTCTCTGCCTGTCTCTGTGTGTCTCTCATGAACAAATAAATAAAATCTTAAAAAAATAAATAAGCATTAGAGAAAATGTCTTCAAAACACTGATTGATGATACTCTACGTTCTCGAACTGTCAGTCATTTAGAAAATATTTTCACAAGCATTATCTCAGTCTATGGATCTCGTGATTACCACCCACCCCTCCATTCTTATATTTATTCATCAATAATTTTGAGTCATTTTAAACCACCAGACAGACCTGTATGAGCTACATAGTAACAAATTTATTTCTGAATTGAGGAAATTGAAGGTGAGGTTGATTAAATGACTAGTTCAGCATCACAAGAGAGTAAATCCAGGGGGTGCACAGAGTCAGGCAAATCCAGTACCGTCCTCATGACTTTCAGAGTTGAAAACCAGTTTACTCGAGCAGAGCAGATGACTAAGACCAGTGACTATTGCTGCTGAGATAAGTTTGAGCTTTAAGTATTTTTCTTCTTTCTTCTTCTTCTTCTTCTTCTTCTTCTTCTTCTTCTTCTTCTTCTTCTTCTCCTCCTCCTCCTTCTCTTCCTCCTCCTCCTCCTCCTCCTCCTCCTTCTTCTTCTTCTTCTTCTTCTTCTTCTTCTTCTTCTTCTTCTTCTTCTTCTTCTTCTTCTTCTTCTTCTTCTCCTTTTCCTGATCCACATAGGTGGGAAGTCAAGCTCAGGAACCAGAAAAACATTCATTGTGATATCTATGTTCCATCATTTCTAGAAGGAGAAGAAGTAGAAGAGAGAGTCTATCAATCTCCAGCTCCTGATGATAGAGATTAACGATGATGGTACATTAATGGGTCTAAAATTACGTAATCACTCTTCTTTGATTTGTACGTGCCTGGAATGTTAGCCTTAGATGACACTTGTGCTGATATTTGTGAAATGTGTTTCTCTGAGAAGCTCACGACGTTAAAAAACTAGCCATCTTCCTAAGTTTTATGTCACCGTGGTAAGGAAGCCGTGGTACCTGAGATGAGTTGGACGATGTCAGAAAAACTGTGAGACATAAACTGATTCAAATACATTTGAATTTAGTCAGAGTATCAGTTAATATGGTGGTGCTAATTTTAGAACTTTATTAATTCTTGATTATATTGTGTTCATTCTGGGTTCACCTTATTATCCCTTTAGAGACTGTGACCATGTTCCAGAAGGGAATAGTCACAATCAACTTTTCTCCTAGTATTTCTGTTGGGCCCGCAGGAAGCACGGCACGTGTATTGGTCAGGACAAACGAGGCCACGCCCGGGCAACCTACTAGCCGTGAATTCCAGCGGTTAAAGACCATAAAGGTTTATTTCTGCGTCAGGGCCAGACAGAGGCGGGCTCTGCTCCACAGAATCACTCGAGGATCCTGGTTAAGGGAGGCGCGGACAACTCAGCGACAGGTCTCGGGGTTTGCTGTAGGAGGCGTAGAGAGCCTGAGGACCGCCTCGAACTGGAAGCGACCCGGTCATTTCCATTCACATTCCTTTAGCCAAGACCAGTCCCACTGGCCTGCCTAATTGCAAGAACTCCTAGGAAATCCAGTTTCCCTTATGTTCAAGGGCAGGAGAACTGCATGTACAGTATTTGTCTCAGCAAGTCTGCGATACTCACAGCACGTTGATGGGATCTGAGAGTAGAGAAGACGAAAAGGTGTGTAAACCAGTTGTCTAAATAAAAGAAAATACAGCTGGCTACTTGATACAGTGTATAATTCCTTTTATTCAAAGTATATGTCTCTCAAGCCATCTTCCTTCATATTGTTGATCATAATAAAGAATTTTTTAAAAGAATTTCATGACATACTGTATTACTCAGAGTTTTGTAGAGAAACAGAACCAATAGGGTGTGTGTATTTGTGTGTGTGCGGAAAGATACCTATTTTAAGGAATTGACTCATATGATTATTGAGGCTGGCAAATCTGAAACCTGCAGGGTGGGATGGCAGGCAGGAGATCCAGGAAGAGCCAACGCCGCACTTCAAGGACACAGGCCATCTGCCGCAGAATAATTCCCTCTTGCTAGGAGGTCAGCCTACAGTTCTCAGGAATTTACCTGATGAGGCCCATCACCGTAAGGAGGGTAATCAACTTTATTCTAAATTCCTATTTTAAATGCTGATCTCACCCAAAACAATGATTATCACAGAATTATCCAGAATAATGTTTGACCACATACTGGGCACCGTGGCTCAACGTAGTTGACACATAAAGTCAATCATCACACACACGGAAGTATAATCCCACCAGCTGGGGGAGCAAGGAGGATGGACTTGCCCTCATGACCAGCGCCTTCAGCATGAAATACTCTTTTCTAGCCACTTACAGATTTATAATTCCCTAAGAATCACTGTGTTTAGTAATAATCCCTTAGAATTACTGAAGATCACTTTACTTTCAAATATTAAGCTTTATAAATCAAGTGTAAAACCTAACAGCATTGCTTATCCTCATTAGTTCAGTAAATTCCTTTTTTTTTAAAGATATTATTTCTTCATTCATGATAGACATGAGAGAGAGAGAGAGAGAGAGAGAGGCAGAGACACAGGCAGAGGAAGAAGCAGGCCCCATGCAGGGAGCCCATACATGGGACTCGATCCCGGGACTCCAGGGTCACGCCCTGGTCCGAAGGTAGGTGCTAAACCGCTGGGCCATCCAGGGATCCCAGTTCAGTAAATTCCTTTACAGCATCTGCTCTTTTCAGATTCTTTTTTTTTATTATTATTAATTTTTATTGGTGTTCAATTTACCAACATACAGAAAAATACCCAGTGTTCATCCCGTCAAGTGTCCACCTCAGTGCCCGTCACCCATTCCCCTCCAACACCCGCCCTCCTCCCCTTCCACCACCCCTAGTTCGTTTCCCCGAGTTAGGAGTCTTTATGTTCTGTCTCCCTTCCTGATATTTCCCAACATTTCTTTTCCCTTCCTTTATATTCCCTTTCACTATTATTCATATTCCCCAAATGAATGAGAACATACACTGTTTGTCCTTCTCCGATTGACTTATTTCACTCAGCATAATACCCCAGATTCTTAATCACTAAACCATTACAATCTTTTATAAAAGCTTTCCTTAGATTTTTTTTCTTCAAGTATGAAAATATTTCTACCCACCCAGATCAAGTTTTTAAATGTGTATTAAAATCAGACTCCTTTTCTATGTTAAGAATTAGGTACTTACAGTTCAATAGCATGTTGAAAAGTAGGAAGTGTATTGTTGCCTGAAGAAAAGTCATCCAAACCACAATGAGATCCCACCTCACACCAGTGAGAATGGGGAAAATTAACAAGGCAGGAAACCACACATGTTGGAGAGGATGTGGAGAAAAGGGAACCCTCCTGCACTGTTGGTGGGAATGTGACCTGGTGCAGCCACTCTGGGAAGCTGTGTGGAGGCTCCTCAAAGAGTTAAAATAGACCTGCCCTACGACCCAGCAATTGCACTGCTGGGCGATTACCCCAAAGATTCAGATGCAGTGAAATGCCGGGACACCTGCACCCCGATGTTTCTAGCAGCAATGTCCACAATAGCCAAACTGTGGAAGGAGCCTCGGTGTCCATTGAAAGATGATGGATGGAGAAGATGTGGTCTCTGTATACAGTGGGATATTCCTCAGCCATTAGAAACGACAAATACCCACCATTTGCTTCAATGTGGATGGACCTGGAGGGTATGATGCTGAGTGAAGTAAGTCAATCGGAGAAGGACAAACAGTATATGGTCTCAATCATTTGGGGAATATAAAAAATAGTGAAAGGGAATAAAGGGGAAGGGAGAAAAATGAGTGGGAAATATCAGAGAGGGAGACAGAACAGGAGAGACTCCTAACTCTGGGAAACGAACTAGGGGTGGTGGAAGGGGAGGTGGGCGGGGGGTGGGGGTGACTGGGTGACGGGCACTGAGGGGGGCACTTGGTGGGATGAGCACTGGCTGTTATTCTATACATTGGCAAATTGAACACTAATAAAAAATAAATTTATGAAAAAAAAAAAGAAAAGTCATCCAACGTTCATAAGCAGAAGAAAGGAAGAAACTATCAACTATCACATAATAGCCAAAACAGAGGACTTCATGGAACATGTTTTTCAATAGTTTTCCTTTTTTAAGGAGCACTGGTAAGGCACTTAATCTGTGTCTCTGAATTAACAAAGCCAGTGGAATCGTGGTGTCACCTATTTGTAGAGCACCGGGTGGGGATTAACACGATCTTGTTGGTAAATCGCTCGGAGAATCTCAGCTGAAGGCAGTGGGTGAGAAAGTGGTCAGCTAAGCACTGATTACAATACACTCACGTGTGTGCAAATAAGTACACACACTTCTGATGTACACTTGTGTGTAGGGTGTGTCATGACGGCTTCTACATGTTCCTGTGTCGTCTGGAACAGGGTTCTCAACCTTCGCACTAGTGACATTTGGGGTCAGACAATCTGTTGTGGGGGCTGCCCTGGGCACCCCTGGTCTCTACTCACTAGATGCCAGGGGCACCCCTCACTTCAGCTGTGACAACCAAAAAATGTCTCCGGACATCATCCAATGTCCCTTGGAGGGCAGAAATCACTTCTGGTCTAGAACCACTGACATAGAGACTAAGGTAGAACTAATGGTGGGAAGTTAAAATATGAGAAAATTCATAAATTAGGCTAAAAGGGAGCTTTTAAATTAAAAAGAGAATGAAACAGTTTTTATTCAAAGTGATAGCTCAAAGGAGACTTTTTTTTTTTTAACTTGCTACTCTGGCCCCACAAATTTATACTGGAAGAAAAAAAGGACAAAAATAACGAAGATGATTTTGGATAAAATTGGCAGGAGAATTGCCCTTTTGATTAATTATTATATTAATTAAGGCAGAATTTTTTTTTCCGGGAGGGCAAAAACTAAGGTTTTATTTGCGTGAAGGAATGTGCAATTATACATGCAAATTTTGAAATGTCTAGTATGAAAATTAGGAATTTCAACACATTGAACTCTGCAAAGACATTTACATTTAAATATATATCCACTTACTAGTTAGGTAGTAAACAAAATTTTACATGTCTAAGCACAAATACTTTATATAAATATCCTAAATGTTGAAAAGATATGGGCACACATATGCAACCACTACATACCAACAAGTAATTAAACCATATATTCTGAATTCTTTTCCCCAAATACCTAAATGGTATTTTTATGGAATTTTTATGTTAAAAAACTCACTACTTAACAGTCAAGACCTTAAAAATAAACACTTTATGTATATTTGTTTGAACATTTAATGTTCATTTTAATAGCCTGAGTTCTTTTTTCTTTGTTTCTTTTTTCTTTATTTTTTTTTAATATCCCAAATTCTTAAGTAGTTATCTAGGGAATTGTTTTTTGAAATTTATTATTTTTTTAATAAATTTATTTTTTATTGGTGTTCAATTTGCCAACATATAGAATAACACCCAGTGCTCATCCCATCAAGTGCCTCCCTCAGTGCCCGTCACCCAGACACCCCCACTTCCCCTTCCACCACCCCTAGTTCATTTCCCAGAGTTCGGAGTCTCTCATGTTCTGTCTCCCTTTCTGATATTTCCCACTCATTTTTTCTAATGAAGGCAGAATGTTATTGATACAGGACTAGACAAATGGTCCAATGGAACATGATTAAGAACCTAGAAATATACACAAACACAAGATGCCCCTTAACCTTTGTAGGGTCTCGGGCAAGAGTGCAAACGAAAGCCCATATGCCATTTAATCAAGCTAGCAAACAATGAAGCGAAATATGTCTTACCTTTTCATTTTGATATATGCACATTTATATGTATATATATTTGGAAGGCAAGATCTGAATTTATAATTCTTGGATTCCTGGAGTTCTGTCTCAGGATGTGGTGCTATGGAAGGAGCAGACCTCAGCTCCAGCTCCCGAGTCTCAGCCTAACCCTGTTCTCTTT
Organism: Vulpes vulpes; assembly: GCF_048418805.1. Lineage (NCBI taxonomy): Eukaryota > Metazoa > Chordata > Mammalia > Carnivora > Canidae > Vulpes > Vulpes vulpes. The sequence goes on along the minus strand of NC_132783.1, from coordinate 478,822 downwards.
TCATCCCCGAGGGTCTCATGCACACCTGTGTGTGGACGCCGGGACCGTGGCCTGCACATCCAGGCTCCTGCCGTGGACAGCACAGCCCCCATGCTTACTGCGGTGTGGTCTGCCCTTGGGGCTCCCTGCAGCCACACCAGTGCACCCACAGTTGTCTGGGCATAAGATTCTGGGATCCCGGGTGTCTATCGCTGGCTAGGTCTAAAGCTGGGACACGGGCTCCAGGTGGGTAAGTCTCTTGCGTCGCTGTCTCCTCTCTGCATGAGAAGGGGTGTGGCTGGAGGGGAACAACAGCAGACCCCCTGAAGCACAGGGCCTAAGCTGGAGGCTCCCCCTTCTAGAAGTCTGTGGTGGCATCGCACAACCGTACATGGAAATATTTTATATGGCAGAGTCTTTCAAACTAGTGGGGTAAAATAGGGGCATTCAACAACCAGTTTTAGAATAGTTGGTCATTTATATAGAAAAAATTAAGTTGTATCCTGTCCTTATAGCAGCACAAAATAAATTCAAAGCTGTATCAAATACCAAAATATTAGAAGGAAAGCTTTAAAGCTTTTGCTTTTTCTTTTCTCCTTCTTTTTAATATAAGAAAATGCCCACAGTCCCAGAGAGAGTATCATGTGGAGCCACAGGGGAAAGTCAGACAGACGCAACATAAAATCTATCACCACAGGTTCATAATTGATATCCTGGTGAGAAGTTTAAAAGAATATTTAGTTGCTCTGTAAACATTCACCAGAATACAGTTTAGGGCCTCAATTCAAAGATCTTAATTTGTTTTAATGAACAACAGTAACCGTGATGGGCACCCTGCTGAGGCAGGATTGCTGGTCTCCCCTCCCCCTCAGACTTAGTTCCTATGTCAGGCTAATAAGCTACACAAGCACCAAGACGGTACGAAATGTTGTATTACTCACATAATGAAACTTTCTGGGGAGAGCAGGGCAGGCACCCAAGCAGATCAAAATACCTAGAGGCCCAGTCTAATCATGAGAAAAAAAAAACATTAGAAAAACCCCAATAGAAATATCAGAAAGGGAGACCGAACATGAGAGACTCCTAACTCTGGGAAACGAACTAGGGGGGGTGGAAGGGGAGGGGACAGGGGGGTGGGGGTGACTGGGTGACGGACACTGAAGGGGGCACCTGGTGGGATGAGCACTGGGTGTTATTCTGTATGTTGGCAAATTGAACATCAATAAAAAATAAATTTATATTAAAAAATAAAATAAAATAAATAAAATAGAAAAGAAAAACCCCAGTAGAGTGACATTCTACAAACTACCTGACCAGGACCTCTCAACATCGTCAAGATGGTTAAAACAAAGAGTGTCTGAGAAACTGTTGGGAGAGCCTAAGGAGATATGACACCTGAAGGTGGTCTTATCCTGGAGCAGAAAAAGGACATTAGGTAAAAGTAAGAAAACAGGATTAAAGAAAGTACTTTATTTAATAATAATATTCCAATATTGGTTCCTTAATTGCAATGCATCTTACCAATTAAGATATCAATAATAGGGGAAATTGGGTGCAAGACATAAATATTATCTGTCTTTGCAACTTTCTGTAAATCTAAAATTATCTGAAAAAAATCTTATTTAAAATTTATATTAAAACTTTATTTTTTAAAAAATAGAACCAATAGGTCAACGAAAGAGATGAAAATGCTAGCATGGGGATTATCCTAAGGGAGTTTGGCACGGGAGAAGACAGTCTTGCCAATCGCCTGGGAAAATATTAGACTTCTCAACTTATATTACCAGGGCAATAGGTTTATTCATACTGAAAGCTTAAACATAGGTGCTTATTCTCAGTGTTTACCAAAATACATTTTAAATGGATTAAAAACAAATGTGAAAAGCAAAACAAATATTTTAAAAGAAACTGTAGAAAATAACTTTCTAACTGGAGAAGGGAAGGCTCTTCTTAAATAAGATATGTATAGAATAAAAAAGAAAGGAGACATTAGTTTGATAAAAACTTAATGAGGATTAAAAGCTAATTTGATGAGGGTTTAAACCTAAAAACTTCTATTTAAAAAAAAAACAAAATAAACAAAGGCAAAGACGGTCGTTTATCAGGACAATTGGACGCGGCTTCAAGTGTCAAAGGATTACAAACAAGAAGGTACAAGGAGATGGTAGTTTGACGAACAGAAGCCCAACAGCTCAACAGAAACATAAATGGGAAAACATGAAGAAGCAATTCAGAGAAGAAATTAAAAATATTCTCATTATCAATCAGGGAAATGCAGACTCAAATCATCAAATACTGATTATCCATTCACCAAGTGGGCCGAGATTATAGGAAAGTTGCAAATATCAATTTTGGGGGGAAAAATGAGGGTAAGTGAAAATGGTCGGTCATCCCGGTGGGAGCGGAGTGTGGCTACTTCAGGGGTCACCCGTTGGCCGGGGGCTCTCACTCCCTAGCACCGTGGGCCCGGGCACTGCCGGCGTCCACAGGTGCCCCAGCGCAGGTGCCCCCAGCAGTGCCGCGTGGGCTCGTCGTGCACAGACGTTCTCTGCCGCGGTTGGGAACTCAGGGAACAGGCATGTCATGGTGTGTCGTATTATGAATATATATTAAGGGAAACACATATACGGACGAAGCACGAACATAAACAAGACAAAATTTAGAGTGAGACTCTCATTCCAGGTCGACCTCCCACTATCACATCCTTGAATCTGCTGGGATCATATCCCCCCAGTGGTGTGTGGCGGAGGGCGGTGGAGACAGGGCCTGGGGCTGGGCGTCAGCCCCCCGGGGGTCCCAGTATCGGGGACGGTGTCGCTGCACAAGGCTGGTGGCTGTGCTGTCGCCACCACGGCTCCGAAGGCCTCAGGCCACTTGGTCACAGCCACGTCACCCGTTCCTGAACCCTGCACTATCCGTGTCTCTTCTGCTCAGGGAAAACGGATTCTTTTCTTTTCTTTCTTTTCTTTTCTTTTCTTTTTTTTAAGATTTATTTATTTATTCATAGAGACACAGAGAGAGAGAGAGAGAGAGAGGCAGAGACCCAGGCAGAGGGAGAAGCAGGCTCCATGCAGGGAGCCCAACGCAGGACTCGATCCCGGAACCCTGGGGTCACGCCCTGGGCCCCAGGGAGGTGATGCTAAACTTCTGAGCCCCCCAGAGATCCCCAGAAAAAAGGATTCTATTTGCTTTTGTCCACATAGGATCTTAGACCTCGTGTCGCTAGGACAGCCTCCCTGCTCCCCGCCATCACGTCTCCTGCAGATTAGGAGCAAGACAGGTGTCACTCTGGGTCCGGGCAACAGGTGCTGGTGGCTGCCCCAGGTCCCCATGACCCCAGGGCCCCTCCCCAGGGATGCTCTGGCCCCGCACCCCCAGGCTCCTTCCCCAGGGATGCTCTGGCCCAGTGCCCCCCAGGGCCTCTGAGGCTGGAGGCCACGCTTGGGGCTCCTGGAGGGCTGCTCGGGGCACTGCTGCCAGGTCGGCGGGTGGGGGGGGCGACCACAGGCAGCGAGCAGCACCCCGGGATGGGCGGCGTCCAGGCCCAAGGAGGGCCACTGTCTGCGCGTCTGTCCCGCCTGAGTCCGGGGGCCTCCCTCCTGGGCCCCCCTGGCTTTGCAGCACCCAGACCCGTGGCCAGCAGATGGGGCAGGCCTGGCGCAGCCTCAGCAGATGGCCGTGGAGGGGGGGCTCAGTGCCAGGAAGACACAGGTCAGGTGCTCCCCGCGGCGGCTGGGGGGCCGTGCAGGTTCTGCCCCTCATCTATGTGAACCCCGCCGAACACCGCGGGATAAGTGTGCAAAGGCAGTGAGCGAGGCTTTAGAAAATAGCACCAAACGAATGAAGAAGGGAAAAAATAGCAACAACAAAATCCTGTGAGGATCATTTAGAATCTTCTATTGTCACCGGCGTGATTTTAGGCGTGTAATTCCAAATAATGAATTCTGTCCGGCTGCCTTTGCGTGTTTTTGCACAGGCAGGCGGTGCTGGCTGGCGCCCTGCTGACCCACCCTGCCTGGTGGCGCCGGCTGCACCCTACCGGGAAGGGCAGGAGGGAAATGCTGAGGATGCGTCCCCCACTGATCCTGCTGCCGCTGAATCGGAGTTAAACTAATTTTCCACCTTTAACAAAGCGGTGAGGTGACAGGGAATGGGCCCAGTGTAGGAAGCCCAAAGTGCCCTTAGGGCTGCCACCCCGAGTGGCGAGTGGGAGCCCGAGAGCCGTGGGGCCAGGCCTGCGCCCAGGAGGATGCTGGCCCTGTCATGGGAGCCGGGCCCAGGCCAGCCCCGAGTGCCCGCTGTCCCCCGCTACTGGAGAAGGGGTGGGGAGCGGCCCTGGCCCCCAAGTCCTCAGGGCCGGTGCCCGACACCGGGGTGTCTGGGGCCTGGGACACACACCAGGAGCAGCCGGGGCTCCACTGCTCTTCTCTGTGTGCAGCCAGTGTTCTTCGGGCAGCGCCTGGGCCCGGTCGCCAAAGGGTGACGGCCTAACCTGACTAGGAGCAGAGATCCAAGTCAGGAAAGCGGTGACACAGGCTGCATCCGACAGGAACGGGGGAGACAGCAGCTTCTCCCACAGTGCACAAGTGACAGGAGCAGGACGGATTACAGTGAATCGCTGGGCATCGTGTGGAATCCATGGGCGCGGCAGCTCGCGGAACAGGTGCTTGTTCTGACCACGACGTCGACAACATAAAATCCGCGGGGACCTATGAGGAGAAGACTGGAATCTTATGAAAGCACACACAGCAGGATCTCAACAGCCGTAGCACAGGGGAAAGTGCACAGGGCATACGAGCACAAATCACTCGGTAGCGACACGCTGACAGCACCGAGATGCTACTGGAAGCAACTTATGGAACATACGTAACAAACACACCAGCATGACTTACAATTCACGCCGTATGATCATTTATTAGAGATGTTTTTAAAACGTGTAACGCTTGAGGTTATTTTGAACTATCTTTATATTATTAGCTACTAATTTTATTACATTGTGGTCACAGAACATTGTCTCAAGTTGATTTGTTGTGATGTATTGAGAGGTTTTGTGAAATAGTTCATGATCAGCCAATTTGTAAAAAAAAATATAATGGAGAGATGGGCACAGTTACAGATATAATAGACAAAATAATAGGATCATAACAAAAACTTTATTCTGATAATACTGAAAACTGAGGTGAAAGTCATTCATAATAAAGTTTTTTAAATTCCGAATTGGTTTATTATATCAAGGCAGAATCAAATCTATTTACCCCCAAGAGTCTAGTTGGGCAGAGAGTTGGAGAGATGGACAGATCCGTGATAAAGCAAGTACAGTAAAATGTTAGTGGTACAATCTAGGTAGTAGGTACGGGGACCTTCACTTAAACTCATTTGACTTTGCTATATGAGAACTTTCACAGTAAAATTTTGTGGGAAAATTCTAGATACTTATGTAGTCAATTTCTCTCGACTCTTGGAAGAAAGATAGTCTATAGCAAACAGAAATGACTTCAGGGAGTAGAAAAAGTGGGAAAGATATTTAACTCACATGATGAGTATCATAACTTTGATAAGGAAATTGGACAAAGACAAAGAAAGAAAAATTATAAACTAATATGATAGATGAGATTGCTGCAAAACATAAGAAAATAGCTTTATGCCATTGGGGCACAAGGATGGGTTTCCTAAATGCATAGAGTATATCCATAAGGGCAAAAAGGACAGAAACCACAAAATGCTAAAGAAAACAACTCATAAGTTTTACTACATTAAAATTAACAAATTGGTTCAAAGATAATCCGTCATGAAAAACAACAACAACAACCTGCCAACCAGCATGAAGACTGTTATTTAAAATATAAATTAAAAAAAAGAATTACTATGAATTAATAAAAAGAAATAGCAAAACATTAAGGAAACCCAATTTATAGACACGTCAAAGAACATGAAATTCTGAGGGCTGGCTAATAAATATATGGAAAAATGGTCAACCTCAGAACATATTAGAAAAATGTTAAAGCAATATCAAGACAGAATTCCTATGAGAATGGCGAGAATTGAAATATCTAACAACAAACGTTGAAAAGGATGTGGGCAAGTGAGAACTCCTGTACGTTGTGGGCAAGTGAGAACTCCTGTACGTCGCTGCCGGGAGGATAGATGCGCACGGTCACTCCCGAAAGCCGGCTCGGTGATGCCTAGTAAAACCGGAGGTGTCCGTACTCTGGAACTGAGCAATTTCAATGGTACCGATCTTCTCTGGAGAAATTCATACGTGCGCACAATGAGCCATGGGCAAGAATATTACAAGGGAAAAAAATATTGTCCACAACTAGAGGAGTTGATAAGATTGTCTTTTAACATAAGATCTAATGCTATACAGAAATTAAAATGAATAAACTAGGTCTATCAATACAGTTATTATAATAGTTATCTGTTAATATCTAATAATACACATTGATACAGTTCCTAAGAAAAATATATTGTAAAAATACACTGATAGAATGAGAAAAGTTATATAAAACTTAAAAAAACCCACTCTCAACATAGCACTATAAATTGCTTATGGATACACACAGATGTTGAGGACGTATGGCATCGTGGATGGATGGCAGTGAAGCCAGTGATTACCTCTAGTGGAAATAATGAGTTTTGGGGGGCTTTAGATTTTATTTGGAATATTTATTTCTTTTTGGAAAATATACATGGAATGAGCATCATACATTGTTATTAATTTTAAAGATCTGCATCATGGATTCATGGGATAGTGGGTGTACTGGTATTGTTACTAATATTTTCTGTGCTTTTCTATATATTTGAAGTCTTTCATAGTAAAAATAAAAAAATAGATAAAAACAATTGATTAACATGGAATATGTTTCAAAGACAATGATGAGATGAGCATTGGGTGTTATGCTATATGTTGGCAAATTGAACTGCAATTAAAAAAAAAGACAATGATAGTCATTCTTTAGATAAAATATTGAGTCAAGCCAGTAGGATACCAAACACCTGAACTAAATGAAAGTGTGTCATTCCCCCTCCATCTGTCCTCCCCACCTCAACTCACCCCCACTGCCCACCCGGTTGTAACAAGACTTGCTTTTCCTGAGTGATATCTTGTGATTATTTTATAGGATTTTATTACAGAGCATTCTAAGAAACAGCTCAGGAGCTTCACTATTATATTAATGTCATGAAGGCTGGGATCCTCTTTAGCACCAAGGTAAAAAGACACCTGACTCTGTGCGACATTATCTTAAATGCACTGTAATGCATTTAGCTTCAACTGATATTCCTGTATTTATTTTCCCTATACTCTTTCTTCCTCTATTTTTAAAAAAATTATCTTAGATTGCAATATCTATAATCCAATCACAGTCCTTTTTGGAAGGAAGTCCAGGGTAAAAGTTTAAAAATAAACAGAGTAAAAGAAATTATCAAGAGGATTCAACAGGAGTTGATTTTCTGACCCTACTCTTGTATAAGAGCTGCGATCCATATAGGCAAAAACGTATTTTTTAAGGAATAATAAAATAGTGAGGACGATTTTAAAGTGCTTCCTAAAAACTAAATACAAGCACTATATCTTGTACTCTGAATAGTATGACATTTTACAGGGGCGAGTGGCAGAGACAAAGGGAGAAGCAGACTCCCCCTGAGCAGGGAGCCTAACTCAGGGCTTGATCCCAGGACCCTGAGATCACGATCTGAGCGGAAGGCAGACACTTTACGACTGAGCCACCCAGGCGCCCCAGGCCTTGGGATTTCCTACTCTCAAACCAGGTTCTTAACTCATATATATATATATATATATATATATATATGAATAAACTAGGTGTATTAATACAGTTATATATATATATATATATATATATATATATATATATATATATATTTTTTTTTTTTTTTTTTACTTTCCTAATCTTAAATTAGACAACGGTACTCTGGCAAATAATCTAAATCCAAGGCATCTCGATAGTGTTTGTTTATTTTAAGGATTTATTTATTTATTTTAGAGAGAGAGGGGGCGCATGAGGGCTTGCACGTGGGCAAGAGTGGGGCGGAGGGAATCTTCCAGCAGGCTCCTCACTGAGCGCAGAGCCCTTCTCATGACCCTGAGGTCACGGCCTGAGCAGAAACCAAGTCGGTGACGGAACCAATTGAGCCCAGGTGCCCTGGATGATACTTAAATATTATACAAACATGGTCCTACCTTATCTTGTACTTCCCCACCTCAGGCTTTCATATTCCACTCACTCGTTCAAAACAACTTGGTCACACCTTCCTTAAAATCAGCTGGTCAACGAGCTCTTCATATCAAAGATCTTTGAGCACCCACATTTACACAAAAAATGAGAATGTGGACTAAGTGATCTTTTCCGGATGATCATTGTTTATTCTGATTTTTTTTCCCCTAAGAGTGACAGAAATATTTATTACAATGATATGTTCTCACAAAGAATTCCTAGAACCGATTGCAAGGTCTTGCTTGAAAATAACGCTTTGCACAACAGGCTGAATCAGCCCCCAACTAATTCTAGCCTCTGAACGGGAGTGGCTGTGCGTGTGTGTGCGTGCGTGTGTGTGAGTGTGTGTGTAGGGGACGTGGCTGATTTCCCAACTCTTCCTGGAATGTTCGCACGTAAAGCTGATAGGAATTAAGAACAACACTGGGGAAACAGAGAGCAGCTCTTGTTATATTTTTTTTCTGAGGGAATTAAAAAAGGGGATAGAAAATGTCAACAAGAAAATTTTGGAAAGTCTAATTCACAAGCTGACATTTTCCCACAAGCCGGAGTCAGAGGATGAGCCGATGGTTGCGTTGATGGTTCAGCTCCTGCTGCTTCGCCTCGCACGTGGCACGTCCCTGGACTCCGCTGAGAACGAACAATGCGAAGGTTCGTGGAAAACAAGAGGTCACGGGGGGATGCGTCTTCCAACTCACACAGACATTCTGCGGGCTTGAAGGAAAGGTGTCAGCCCCCAGATAGGAAGAATGAGAACAGACGGGTCGTGAAGGATGACACTGGGAAGGGAAGAGGAGGCCCAGAGCTGCTCCCTCCAGGGTCACTGGGTCACTGCGGTGCCTGCGCAGCCCAGGCGTCTGCACCTCTGGGTGCCCCACTGCCCCGGCACCTTGCAGCGCAGCCTCGGGCCCCACACCCCTGCTCACCGCGATCTCCCGTTGGCGGTGGGGGGACTCAGAGCCACGTCAGCAGCAGGTGTTTACAGGGACTCCCGCTAATCTCCTAGCACCTCGGGAAGTGCGACCCCACGACCCTGAGAGGCGCCTGGGCCTTTCCACTGGGCGGCCACGGACACTCAGGGGCTTAGGCCCTACAAGGCCCCAGCTCGGTGCAAAGCAGTTGTTCTTTTTCAGTGCTGAGTGATGTTCCCTGGCACGAGTGTGTGGCTCTGCTCCACCAGACGTGTCTGAGGGTCAGCAAGGCTGTTTCCAAGGTCTGACCTTCGCTCCTATATAGGTTTTTGTAAGAACATACATTCTCATTTCCCCCAGAATAAATGTCCACAATTGCAATTTTTGGGTCATATGGCAGTATTGTGTCCAATTTTTTGTTGAGAAGCTGCCGCTTAGTTTTCCAGGGCAGCACCTGTACGCGTGGCCGCCTTCCTCCGCTCCTCGCCAGCATTTTGTGCCGTCATTATTCTTTATTTTAGCCATTCTGTTGCAGGGCTGGTAATATCTCACTGTGGTTTTAATTTGCATTTATCTAACGGATCATGATGTTGAAGTTTTTTCCTGTGCTTATTTAACATCCGCAGGCGCGCCTCTGGGAAGAGTATCTTCCTATGTTTTGCCCACTTTCTCATTGGATTGTCTGTTACTGTTTAGGCGTCCTTCATCCATTATCAGTATTATTCCCTGTGGTTTGCAAATATTTTCTCATTTCGTGGCTTGTTTTTTTGTTCTCTTAATGGGATATTTGTTGAGCAAATTCAAATTTTAAATTATTAAGTTTTGCTTTTGCGGACTATACTTTTGGTGTTAAGTCTAAGAACTCTTTGCTAAGCCCTAGATCCATAAAGATTATCTTCCATATTTTTCTCTAGATGTTTTAGAATTTTATGTTTTTCCAGTTTATGCATTTAAGTTCACGATCAATCTTGAGCTAAATTTCATACAAAGTATGAAGCTTAGGTCAAAGTTTTGTTTGTTTTGTTTTCTGTTTTTGTCCATGGATGTTCACTTCTCTAACACCATTTGCTGGAACGGCTATTTTTCCTTCATTAGATTACTTTTGTAGCTTTGTCAAAAATAAGCATAGTTATGTGAGACTACTTATGGGTTTTCATTTCGTGTCAACCCTACTTGTCCATCTCTTTCTCAAGAGCACATAGTCTTGATTACTATATCTATTTAATAAGTCTTGAACTTGGGTAAACTATCTAGTCTGGTTTTGTCCTCTGTCATGACATTCAAAAATCTAAATTTAAAGTCTATTTTGAATTTCTTTGAATGTTTTTTGTTGGATATACTGAGCCACTTTACTACTGATTCAATATCCATAATCTTTAGAGAATAGATTCAGAGGAGATTGCATGAGATGCAATAGTAATACTAGAATCACCGGTACTTGTGTGTTTAGTTATCATCTCTGCTTTCCATATAGGTTTTCCCAGGAAAACTCATCAAGGATTACTAGTTAGAACGGCTCTTTCTTGGAAACTTGCTTTATATTTTGCAAAGTACTTGGCTAATGACAGATTTTTAAAAAGCAAGAAATGCTCAAAAGTGCTTTAGGGAATTGCATACAATTGCGTTTTTTTTTTTGTTTATATTCTTTAGTCAAATGAATATGTGAAGATAAAGGAGATAGATATAGGGGATGGTATGTACACAGAGGCCAGTGGGACTTCTGTCTCCATGAGAAGACTGAGGTTCTTTATAACCTTCAGAGTTCTGGTTTTACAAAAGAAAAAGAGGGGGGAGGGAAGCAAGCACAAGGAACAATAGCCCTCAGTAATATATTAACTACAAAGCTGCTTTAAGGGACACCTGGGTGGCTCAGTGGTTGAGCATCTGCCTCTGGTTCAGGTCATGATCCTGGGGTCCTGGGATCAGAATCCCACATCAGGGTCCCCCGCAGGGAGCTTGCTTCTCCCTCAGCCTGTGTCTTTGCCTCTCTCTCTCTCTGTGTCTCTCAAGAATCAATAAATAAAAATCTTCAAAAAAATAATGAAGCTGTTTTTAACTCAAAGTACAAAATATCTAGCACATTAAATCATGCATACAGTCCTGACTACAGATGCAATAAAAGAATTCGAATTCCAGTTCTGATGATGGATTCTGGCCTTGTTCAAATTCTAGGGAGGGCCCATGAGTAGGTTCTGTATGGGGGAGGATGAGGACCCTACTAGATTCTGTGAGGAAAGGACTGCTTGCTCCTGTGAACCCCCAGCTCTGGCCAGAAGCAATTACTTTCCCAGCTGAGATGGAGATGAAAAGTTTATGGAGAGCAATATCAAGGACTGCAGTCAAAAATGCCTTCCCAGACCCTGAGGAATAACCTGCCATTATTTATTATTCATTTAACATTTGTTAGATGATCTACCCAGAAAGCCCCATGGCTGTGAAGATACAATTTTCTTGCCAGACCACAATCTCTGTCAGAGACCTAATCTTCTCAGGTTGAACTTACTTTGGGGCTGAATTGTTCTCTGAACAATTTCCCCAGGATTTTAAACTTGCTTATTCCTTAATTATTTTTACATAAAAATAACAACAACAACAAACACGAGTTACATTTAAGTAATATTGTACAATTATATTTCAAGTATGGCCATAAAATCTTCAGTTTTGTATTAAGATAATAATTAAAAATATATCAAACAACTTAGGACATTAGTATTAAGTAGCTGTCATAGTATTGAAGTTGATGAAAAAACAGAAAGGTTGTTCCTACACATTTTTTCTATTTTCTAGACTCCATCTTATATTTTAAACTAGAATGCAGGTCCGACCATTATTCTGCATTTCACATTTGGATTATTTAAGTGCCCATTAGTTATCTCTTCTTGAGTCTCTCATGAGTGGTGAATAAATCTCAAACTCAACAAATTCAGAATTGCATTCCTGAGGTAATAGGAGGAGTAGGCTCCTCATCCAGGGTTTGCTCTTACTTAAGAGCTGCATTATACACCAGTGATTAAAATTGGAGACTTCATAACCATCCAATTAACTCAACTTGTTCTGATTCCAACCTTACTAGGAAAAATAAAAATAAAAAAAGACTGTAATGAAATCTGACTCTTCTAGATACTTCTACTTTCAGCAAAATGCAGCATGAGGAACAGGAATACCCTCTGCCTGAAACAACTACAATAGGAGAAATTATTTGAAATGGCAGTTTTCAGACATTGGACATCAGGCAACATAGGCAGTGATCGCTGAAAGAGAAAAAATAGTTGAGTCCTCTGATTATTCCAACTTACAACAAGGAAGAGTTTCCAGGCAGCAGTTCAAAAAAGGAGGAATCCAGGCAGATGCTGATGATCATGTGTTGAATAGTTGGAGCTGGGAGTCTGAGGAGAGGTGGTGGCTACAGTTTTCAGGCAGAGAATCAGAAAGGAAAAACAGGCACGGACATGGGACATGTGCATAAAGATCTGTGGGCATCCTGTCCACTATTCTGCAGACTACTGATCAACACAAGTCCCAGAGGAAACTACCTGAGGGTGAAGAAAGAACTAATCAAAATTATTAAATGGAACAAAGTCCAAAAGCTAACACAGGGCTGGGAATAATTCATGTTCCCACCAGCCACAATGGAAAACCTTAAATTTAATGGAGCATTAAGTACAATGCTCAAAAGGGCATTGTCTTAGTAGTGAGGCAAGTGTAGCTGTAGACTAAAGAGTGTTCTAGTCTCACTCGATAAATCTGAAGAGCAGGACAGCCCGGGTGGCTCAGCAGTTTAGCACCACCTTCAGCCCAGGGCGTGATCCTGGAGACCCGGGATCGAGTCCCACGTTGGGGTCCCTGCATGGAGCCTGCTTCTCCCTCTGCCTGTGTCTCTGCCTCTCTCTCTCTTTCTCTCGCTCTCTCTCTCTCCCTCTCTGCATGTGTGTGTCAAAAATAAATAAAATCTTTAAAAAAAATCTGAAGAACAAACCTCAAAAGGATCAAATTGTTTCCAAATAATGCAACTGTGTCCCAGAATAACATTCAAGTATATAGGAATAAAAATATATCTGGTATTAAACAAAGCAAAATAAGCAATGTCTTTCTTTCAATTGAAAAAACATATCAGGCAGAAAAAGCAGGAAAATCTGATTCTTGAAAGAGAGAAAAATCAAGCAATAGACAGAAAGGCAGGAATGAATATGTGATAGAATTAGTAGACAAGAATATTAAAAGTTATTAAAACTATACTATGTATGTTCAGGAAGGTAGAGAAAAATATACATATGCTCAGTAATGACAGGAAAAATATAAAAGACCTAAGTCAAATTTCTAGAGTTGAAAATTACATTTCCATTAAATGGAAAATACACTTGATGGATTTAATAGACGATTCAGCAGTGCAAAAGAAAGAATTGGTGAACTGAAAGATGTAGCAATAGAAACTATTCAAAATAATACAGAGAAAATGGTGGAAAAAACAAAGAACAAAAACAGAACCATTCCAGCAAGTGTACTTTGGGATAATTTCAAGTGACCAAATATGTTTGTAATTGTAGTCTCTGAAATAAAAGGTGTAGAGAGAATATTTTAAGGGATAGTAGATGAAGATTTTCTAGATTTGATTAAAAAACAAACAAACCTATAAATACTTCAAAGCCTAATGAACCCTGAACACTAGAAACAAAGAAAATGACATCAAGGTACCTCACAATTAGTTTACACAAAATCAGTAATAAAGAAAAATATCTTAAAGGCAACCAGAAGAAAAAAAATACACATTACACTAAAAAGAATGGAGTTAGGAATTAAAGTACATTTCCCATCAAAAAGGATATAAATCAGAAGAAATAGAATTAGAAAAAAATAGCAAAATGGTAGACTTAAGTGCAATTATACCAGTAATCACATTAAATATAAATGACCTAAACACCCAAATTAAAAGACAGAATCTGTCACTTTTTATTAAAACATAAGAAAGCAAGATTCAATTATATTTCCTACAAGAAACTCACTTTAAAGACTCAAGTAGGTTAAAAATAAAAGGCTGGAGAAAGATAACTCATGCTAAAACTAATTTAAAAAGTTGAAATACCTATATTAATATCAATGTATTTCAGAGTGAAGAATACCAACATTGATAAAAGAGCATTACATGGGGATAAAGGCATAATGTGCAACTTTAAACATTGGCACATTAACCAAAAAATACAGCTTTGAAAAACATAAAGCAAAACCTGATAAAAATGCAAGAATTGGTGAATCCACAATTATAGGCAAGGATTTTAACATTCCTCTCTCAATATATCACTGATAGAACAAGTAGGGGAAAAAATCAGTCAGAATATAGAATATGAAAAAAAGTAGCAACCAAGTGGACCCAATTAACACTTTAGAAGACTCTGCCCAATAATAGCAGAATACATATCTTTTTCAAGGCAGAATATCAGAATGTAAATTTCATAAACAAATCTCAGTAAGTTCAAAAGGATTTAAATTCTACAACTCTTGTAGACAACTGAAGAGAAGAAATGCTTTCTAGCTCATTCTCCAAGGCAAGCATTACCTTAATACAACAACAAGGTCTGAAAGCTTCAGACCAATGTCCCTCCTGAACATTGGTGCAAAAATTCTTAATGACATTTTAGTAAATAAAATATAACAATATATATAAAAATACAAAATATCATGTTCAAAGTTTGTTTAATTCAATGTAATTTAGCATACTAACAGACTTATAAAGAAAATCATAAGATCAGCTCCAAAGATATAGAAAAAGCATTTGACAAATTCCAACATCCATTCTTGGTTAAAAAACAAACAAAACCTCTCAGCAAACTAGCAATAGAAGTTTCCTCAATCTGATAAAGAGGCTCTGAAAATTCTACAGCCAACATTCATGATTAACGGTTAAAAAAAATGCTTTGCTACTAAGGGAAGAAAAAAGACAAGGATATCTTAAGATAAAATGTGAAATAAAAATATCTAGATTGGAATGGATAAATTTCACTGAGTTTATTCACAGAAGATATTATTAGGTACAAAGTGTTATGAAATCTATTAAAAAAAAAACCCAAGTAGAAATAATAAGTTAACTTAGTGCAGGTGCAGATACAAAATCAGTTTATTAAAATGTGCGGCATTTCTAAATCCTGGTAACTGTCAATCAGAAATTGGTGCCAAAAAACAGACCACTTACAATAACGTCAAAAAATGAAATACAGTGATATCAAAAACATGAAGCACTTAGGGATAAATGTGTTTAAAGATGAACAAGACTGCATTGAAAGCTCTATGGCATTGCCCAGAGAAGTTGAATACCTAAATAGAGAGATACAGTGTGCTCCTGGGTCAGGAGGCTCAGAAATTTTGTGATGTCAATTCTTCCTGAGTTGATTTATCTGTTACGACTAGAGTTCATTGGGCTCCTGTGCTAGTCTCAAATTTTTTTTGCGACTGGTACCTGCTTATTTTCATTGTCTAAGGTGGTAAAATCCCTAAACATCATCAAGAGTGTTAAGGAAGGACCCTGGAAGCTAGTCTGGAGGGCTGACGTCTAACAGATACAAGAGTGTTTGAAGAATCAACGTCTTTTGTCAAACTGGAAGCCAATTTCATGGCAGTCGTGTGAGGATAAATCAAACTTGCTTTATTCAAAACATCTCGTCTCTTCTTTCCTAGCTTTTCCAGCAAACATTTCCCTCACTCTCTATCAAGATGATTTGGAGTTTGAAAGCCATTGCACAGAATATAAGGTAGGTAATTTTCAAGCTTTATTTGAAAATTTATCCATAGGCCACAACAGAGGTTGGAATACATGGATGAAGTGATCTATTTGTAATTTTTTTGTGTGGAAATGCCGTCAGAGACCAGTATTCTTAGAGATTCTAACAAACGTAGCATCCGACTTTCCGAGAAGTCCAATCGCATTTGCTTAAATAAAAATAAAAGACAATATGTTGAGAAAGACAGCTGTGCTGATAAAAAAAGGATAGAATGAAGCAATTAGAATAAATAAGGAAAAATAATGGAAATGCTGGCTGTTGCAAATGGAGGCAAGAGCACATACATTTTCTGGGAACGAAGGAGGAGGCTGCGTGACATTTCCGATGCTTGGTCCATCTTCCGGTCATACTTTTTACAGAACTGTAGCCACAAAGGCAGGTGTGGACTCCACGGCCACCGGGGGTCAGAGGGCACGCGGGCCCCAGCAGGTGCGCTACAGGTGGGCTACAGGTGTCAGGATCCATCAACACCCCGCGGGCAAGCTCTGGGGGTACCAGCAGCAGGGCGCGGGGGGGGGGGGTGAACTATCTGAACATCCCTGAAGTGAGAACAGTGATGAGAATCATTTCATGGAGGGAGAGGCTCATTCGACACCAACATGCCACTATTATTATTTCACTAAGTTATTGAACTTGGGTTGCAGCATCGCATGTGGGGTGGAAACCCTCCTAGACTCTCTCCCTGAGCCGGGCTCTGTAAGTGGGGGCCCGTCTAAAAAGATACATGCTTCGTTCACCCTTTGACCTCCAGGGCTCTCTCTCAACCGAGGACTGATTTTGTAAAAATGAGATTTTCTGGAAATCTGCACTTAGGCGTTATAAACAGGAGTCGCCCTTCTACCGTAAATCCCAGGCTCCGGGGAGACCCGGCTAGCGTCTTCCAAAGCAGGGCTTTGACCCAGGTGGTGGGTGCGACTCCTGGGGGGACCTGGGGCTGACCCCACTGCGCCTGCATGAGCCCAGGGAGGGGCCTCCGCGACCCCTCGTCTCATCCCTGCGGCCCTAGAGGCAGTGCCCAGCCACTCCAGGTGAGGACCGCGCAGGTGAGGGCTGGGGGCGGGGCCTCCTGCGGTGCGAGGCTCCCCTCCAGGGCACAAGGTCACACTCCTTATTTTTGCTGTGAACCCCTTGCTACTAGGACTCAGGGCAGAAGCAGTGAGTACTTCCTGGGGCGGGGAGGGGCCGGGCTTCTGGGTGCAGGTGGGGCTCCATCCTGGAGACCGGGGGCCGGGGTGCAGAAAGCACGAGGCTGGCTCTGCAGAGGTGGAGCGACGGCGCGGATGAGGCGCGGGAGGCACAGTCTGGGGTCAGAAGCTCCAGCCAGCCTCCCAGGGGGCTGCGGACGCACCCACTACACAGTTTAGATAAAACCCCTAAGCGAAATCAATAAGAGAGAGGCTCTAAAAACCTAAGGCCGAGTTGACTAAATTAAACTCTGACATCCGTTAAAACACAGACATGGTGAATTCGACTTGGATTCAACTAGATTAAGTGTTCTGCCGCCAAGAAAAATGGGGGCTTCAGAGAAAATTAGAATGTTTTGCCTCCTTTGAACTGTATGTTACACTTTTGCAGGATTTTAATTCTAGTCGGTTTTTTAAACCCACGTATAATGTGTCACATTATCTTCTTTGTTGGATTATCTTTTCCTTTGTTATAGACGTTGGAAGTAACTTTGGAGCTTTGGTTGGTGGTAAACTCCCTTAGTTTCTGCGAGTTTGAAAATTCTTGAGTTTCCTTTTATTCTTAAAATGTAGATTTTCTAGATGTATGATTCTAGGTTGACAGTTCCTTGTTTTCGCACTTGCGATACTTGTTTCCAGTTGCTCTGGAGAAGGTAGCCTTAGGCTAAGCCTTAATTTCTCTGTTAAGATCTTGTCCTTCCTTTGGGGGTTCCACTATTCCACAATCATGGAGGTGAGTGTACATTTACTTTTTTTTTTTTTCTTTTTAAATCCCGCTTTGGATTCTTTATGCTTCCTGAAAAATCCTGTTTCACTTATTAGTATTGGAAAATTATTACTCATTGTGTTCAATGATTGTCGTCTCCCTTGTTTTTTAATCTAGTCTTGGAATTTCAATTAAACATATGTTATATTTATCATCCTGGCTTGTATTTTCCTTAATGTCCCTTTCAGAGTTCCTTTTGTCTATCTCTGTGTTGCGTTCTAATTAATTTTTTTGGAATGTGTCCTCAAGTTCACACACATTTTTTTCCTAGTTGGTGTAATGTGCTATTTAATCATTTCATTACATTTTTAATTTAAATTATCATGCTTTTCATATCTAAAATTCCTATTCAATACTTTTTCAGATATGGTCACTTTTCACAGTCTCTCATTCTTTATTATATTTGATTTCTACTGTTGTCATGAAAAAAATTACCATAAATTTAGTGGCCTAAAACAATAGTCATTACTATCTTAAAGCTCTGTAGATGAACAGGCCGGTCCAAACAAGTCTCATAGGACCAAGATCGAGGCCTCCCTCTGCTGTCCTCCTTAATGGAGGCTCTTAAGGAGAAGCTACTCCCAGGCTTCCCACGTGTTGGCAGAGTTCAGTTCCATGCGCCTGTAGGACTGACGACTCTGTTTCCTTGCTGGGTTTCAACCAGGGATCATTCTCAGCTTCCAGAGGCTTTCTGCATTCCCTGGTTTATAAATCCTTTCAACTTCAAAACCGCCAATATTGGGTCCATCCTGCTCATGCTTTCAATCTCCCTGATTTCCCCTTGTCTCATCTTACCCCCTTGATCCTTCGACCTTCCTCTTTTGCTTCTTAAGGCTCATAGGATCACACTAGGACCACCTGAATAATCCAGGATAATCTCCATCGTTTAAGGCTGGTTGAGTCCATGTGTAAAACCTCTTCACAGCAGTACCTAGATTGGGGTCTGACTGAGTAACCAGGAGCCAGAAGTCTTAGAAGACATTTTCAGCATTCTTCCTACCACAATTACATTTACAATACCCTCTTTTATATTCTCAAACATATTTCCTCATCTTATATTCTCTATCTGATAATTAGAGTATCTGTTGTCTTTGCACTCGGATTGTTTCTTTTGTTCATGTGGCTCTTGAACAGTAATGTTTTCTGTCTTGGCATAATTGACAAGTTT
The DNA here is from genome assembly GCF_048418805.1 of Vulpes vulpes. NCBI lineage: Eukaryota > Metazoa > Chordata > Mammalia > Carnivora > Canidae > Vulpes > Vulpes vulpes. Next base: position 459,810 of record NC_132783.1, on the reverse strand, counting down.
CTATCATAATCTCTTGCTGAGCTTTAATCTTAGTAATATGTTGAGCCCCAGGTTGAAGAAAGTGTTCCTTTTTTTGCCAGGTACTTAGGCACACTATCAACCCAGAATTGTTTTAAAATAAAGTTTGGGATTAAGGGTTTGGTCTCCCCCTACCCCCACCCCCACACTGGTATTGGCCCATAACCTGCACATTGTGAATTCTCCGGGGAGATTCCTTCACCCAGTGCATAGGCCAAGACATCAAGGTTCCCTTGAGGTTTCCCTTTATAAGATGGGATTTTGTCCTAGCTCACATCTTTTCAGAGAACACAGTCCTTTGAGATCCTCACTCATAGTTTTTCACTCAACCCACAACTTGCTTGGGTCCTGGCTTTGTCTCCCATCCCTTGTTCCTTGTGTTTCTGTTAAAGAAAATGTTGAGCTCTCTAGGGATTAGCAGTTGCCATGTCTGCATTCTTGCTGATGCTCCATCATCTTTCTCTTTGGAGGATTTCCATTATTTTCTTGCTGACACAGAATGCACGTAATGCAATATTTTATTATTATTATTATTATTTGGCTTTAAGATCTACTCCCCTCAAAACTGCCCCCAGTATCTCTACCACTATACTATAAGTAAGAAAAGTCCCTTTGTTTCTTTTTAAATGCTGTGTCTTTTTCTTCCAAGGTAAATGAAGATCCCCATATTTGGAAAAACCCTTTAGCTTCTGCTTTGGTTATGTGCTGTTTCACTGTTTGCTCTTGGGCTAGTCTGGCCTCGCTTCTACAATGGGGACCTGTGTTTTTGATATGTGTGTTTTCAAAACTTACCTAGCAAATTTTTCCTTTGACTAAAGTGCTTCATTTTTGAATAGCATGGCTAATGGTGTCCTAGACTAACAATTTTAACCTTTCCTTTTTAGATTATGTTAGAGTACTAAAACTGACCCAGTTTGTTTGAGTTTATTCTTTTGTTCTTAGTACAACCCTCCCCGTCCTAAAAATTAAAAAAAAAATTTTAATTTGGTGAAATTCACATAGTCGAGCAAAGATAGTCATTCATTAACTGAATCAGTAAAATTTTGGAATAAAAGGATGGATGACACAGATCTTTATCATATATTTAGTCATGGCAGAGATAGAATAATATATTTAATAACAAATCTTTGAAATATAATCCTATGCAGTACACATGTCAAGAAACAGTTCAGGTATCAGGATAATTTTTTTAAGTCAATTTTGGCTAATAGGATTAATTAGTACCATTGGCAAAAAGCATACTTTCCTAATGTCCAGGCTGAAAGGAGAGAACAAAGCCTTGGATACCAAGTGAGGTGGAAAGAGTGCAGACATTTGAAAGGAAGGAAGTCTGAGTTCTGGAGATGCTGACATGCTCAGAGGCGGTTGGGGTGAGTGAGGGATCCACACATGTCGGTGGAGTCTTCCAAGCACTTGCATGAACAGACAGTAAATAGGCACTTAGTGAAATTGCTACTATTATCTAGACAAGATCCAACCCTAAGTGAGATACTGGGATTTAAAGTGACAAAGATTTCTCATTAACCTTTAAGTAAGGATGAGGATAATGACAAAAACACTATCTACCATAGAGTGGGAGGACAGAGATTTGTTTGATCATCTTTCCAACTAAAAGAGCTTGAGAACGTTGATGTAAATGGAACAAATGTGAAATGGATGAGTTAAGTCATTTTTGATATATCAACTAAACAGAAAGATGTAGCAAGAGAATGATATGGCTCACTTAAACAAATTTTGACTAAGTATTACTTTTCCTGTACTCAGCTGGCAGCTGTTGGAAGTAATTCATTAAAATGATTCAAGTTGAAATGTTTATATTATTTTCTTGAGAGCAAAACTTACTCATTCTAATTTGAAAAGTCATTTCATTTTTCATAATTAAAATGTATTCATCACATAATTCAGCAGTGATAAATTGAATGACTAGAGAAAAGCCCAAAAGAAATACTATTGATCTTAAGTAAATATGTAACATATGATAGGGAAAGAAACAAATGAATAGAGGGGGAACTTAGAAGATATACATAAAGCGGCAGTATATTTTAAGGTTTAAATTGACAAATTTTTAAAAAATGACAAATTGTGCATTGACTAATTAATAAATAGATAATAGACAATGTATCATGTATGCTTTTTAAAGAAATGTCTTCCTTTTTAAAAATACTTTTTACTATATTTAATTTTTAAGAACTTTATAAATACCATCATTTGCAAAAACAAACAAACAAACAAACAAAAAACAAAAAACAAAAACAAAACAAAACAAAAAAACCCCAAACCAGGTCTGATGACTTCTATGAAGATTAAAAATACCAAAGATATTTTCTTGGCCTCTCTTCCTTTTTATTTTTAGAATGAAATTTGTTATGTTTTAACTTCTCCATCTTTTCCTAACTGCACATTATTTTGTTTTTGATTGTCATTTTTCCCCTTGTAGTCTGATTTTGGAATGTCAATAGATCTTATTACTCTTCACATCCCTCATATTAGGAGACTATTCTCTTCCACTTTTTGTTTGAATGTTTAGATCTCCTTTTTTGTTTGTTTGCCCATGAATAATTCATTTTCTTTTTGTAAATTTTTCAAGAGTTTTATTCTTATTTTCCATCTGATATTTCATCTCAATGTTGATAATAATGGAGTTGTGTGACCTTTTTCTGTCTCTATACATAGTGATAATTCATTTAAATTTCTGAGTCTTTTTACATGACATTATGTATTTCTATTTCTAAACTTTTAAAAATTCATTTTATTGTTTACTTATTTATTTTTAGACAGAAAGAGAGAGAGAAAACAGAGGGAGAATGAAAGAGAGAATCTTAAGCAGGATCCAGGCCAGGGCTCAATCTCATGACTGTGAGACCATGACCTGAGCCGAAATCGAGAGTCAGATGCTTAACTGACTGAGCTCTCCAGACACCCCTAACTTTGTGTATTTCTGAAGTAAGATAAACACTAAAGCAAAATTGCTATACAGCTACATAAATGTGTTAATAGTTTTATAGTGTTTAGCTTTCTTTTATAACTATGCTGTGCTAACAGTGCATCTCACAGCAAGCATTAGTCACAGCCCTACAAAATGCATTTCTTAGCACACTGAGATATTAAAGGTATGAATTACATTAATCTAACCACAGGGTCAAGTAGAAATTAATCCTTATCTACAAGTTTTCTGTTGTTTAGTTGATTCAATTATAATTTTGAAACTACTACTTCAATTTCAATTTTTCATGCCATATCTATACATGAAGAATAATCTGGCATTTTCTAAATGGGAGGATGCACATTTCATTTAGACTAAAACGTTTTTCTGCAATACAGTGCAGATAACCACAGTGTTGGTTTTTCAACAAATTCCCTTCAACAACACAACAGGAATGATTTATCCATGTATTAACTAACTGGTATGTTTTATTTCCTATTTCTAACTTTACGGGAAGTTTTTGAGATAATAAATTGATGTTTGAAATGTTACACCAAACCCAAAATGTAAAATGAAGTAGATCGCCTAATCTTTTTGCAGGTCATGTTATAAATTATTCTTATGATGAAGCAGGATGCATATGGTCCATGAGCAGAATCTCAGCTGTGGGCTTCTTGATAAAGGGACATGGTCGCTCTTTGGTTGCGTCTCAAAGGAATTGTGAACTCTAGGTTACGACGGCAGGTTTTGGGTGTCTACTGGAACCACAGCAGCTACAACAGGACTAATTTAAATGAGTCACCAATTTTCCAATGCCGTATCTGCAGTGAATTCTCAATGGTTTCCAAAACTCACCAAAGGATAGTCATAGCATCCAGCTTGTCATGGCATGGTCTCATTACTGACTGGAGGAGCCCAGGAAGGGTAAGTAGAGAGGTCAAATAGAGCCCAAATCCAGGTGGACATGCCAAGCATCACCACAGCAACACCCACAATATTAACGCCAAGTCCAGCTTTAACCTTGAATAGGGAAGAGCATAAATGTCAGTTTCCTGAAAAGAAAACCTATAGGAGGATCCGAATACTACCGCAGAAAGCAGATGTCAGACTTACATACGTCATAAATGATTAGCATAAGTTGCTGTTACTTCACAAAACAATGAGCTCTCCATTCGTATCAAAACAGAATCTATCCTCAACTAAATGACATTTAGTTGCAAATTCTATGAGGTTCCTTTTAGGAATATACTGGAATCACTCTGATTCAAGAAAAATCCCTTTAAAAATTTCCCATTTCATGTTAAATCAGAATATGAGTTTTGAGGTCTTGTATTTCAGTGGATAAGGTTCAGGTCACTATATGATAACTGGATCTTTCAAATTCACTCAATACCATTATTAGTTTAGCCTTCAGTATTCTCTTTTTGAGATTTAATGAAATGCCACTTCTATTCATCTTCTTTAGAGTTCTCATTTTTCTAGCTCTTGTGTCATCATCCTGGTGTCCACTAAAAATTTCAAAGTTGCTTTTAATCCATTAAAACAGAGGTTGGCAAACCCCTGCTCATGATCTGTTTTGGCAATTAAGTTTTATGGGACCACAACCATGGTGGTTACATATTTTGGCTGCATTCATGTACAATGGTGGAACGAGCAGTTGTGACAGAGAGCATATGGCCCAGAGAGCATTAAATATTTACTATCTGACTCTCTACAGAGAAAGCTTATCTCTGCATTCTCTGTATTAAAACATGGAGCAACAAAGCAAAAGGGGATACCTAGCAATGTTTATTATAGAGGCCCCCTTTTCTGTCCATGCAAGCCACTCATTTAATCCAGAATCCTGTTTTTTGTTTGTTTTTTTATAAATATATTTTTTATTGGTGTTCATTTTGCCAACATATAGAATAACACCCAGTGTTCATCCCGTCAAGTGCCCCCCTCAGTGCCCGTCACCCAGTCACCCCCACCCCCCGCCCACCTCCCCTTCCACCACCCCTAGTTCGTTTCCCAGAGTTAGGAGTCTTTCATGTTCTGTCCCCCTTTCTGATATTTCCCACTCAAGAATCCTGTTTTTATTTTTTAAATTCACATACACCCAACACTGGTTGTATTCTATTATGCACATTTTCTTTTCCAAAAGGATATTATGTGACTTCTGCATAGAGACCTTTCCAGAGTTTTTACATTGCAGGGTTGTATGGACAGCACTGTGTGTGGGAGGAGGCAACTGAGACCTTGGAACTGAATTTTCATAGTAAGCTCATTGAGTTTACTTTGGTTATATTCTTTTTTTTTTTTCCTTGTTTGGTTTGGAAGTTGGTAATCAAGGTTAGGGGGAGACTAGAATATTCTCAAACTAGTCCTTGACAATCACTACTTTTGTATTTGGGAAAAATGACCATGTTTTATCACTTGAATGTCTCATTATTGCTTGTGCTTTTATGTCAGGTGCCACCATTAGAATCAGAGCAAGAAAGATGACCTTTCATCAGCAGGTACTGAGTCCAGTGTATTATGTGAAGCAAGTATTTGCTGCAAAATATTTGTGGTAGAAAACCACAGCGTGGGGATCCCTGGGTGGCTCAGCAGTTTAGCACCTGCCTTCAGCCCAGGGCGTGATCCTGGAGTCCGGGATGGAGTCCCACGACAGGCTCCCTGCGTGGGGCCTGCTTCTCCCTCTGCCTGTGTCTCTGCCTCTCTCTCTGTGTGTCTCTATGAATAAATAAATTGAAAGAAGAAGAAAAGAAAAGAAAAGAAAAGAAAAGAAAAGAAAGGAAAAGAAAAGAAAACCACAGCGTGTAATTGCTGAATTTCATTAACCCTATTTCTTCCTTTTGACTAGGTCAAGTTGGATCCTGATCCTGATATGCGAGTTTAAGCCATTGTGTTGCACATACTCTGTGCTCTTCAGTTTTCAAGTACATTACTGATGCGTTCAGTATCTCTGTGTTTGTGACTGCAAATCCTAATGGTAAGTTTGCTTCTAGTTACCATTTTTAAAAACAGTTCTGTGACCAATCATGCACTCACCTTCAGAAGCAGAACTAAAGCCTGGCTTTTCCTGGCAGTTGATAGTGTGTAAAAAGAGCGATAACCCAGGACATCACACACACACAAAGATGTCTATTGGACCTCATTTCAGCTCACTCACCATGTCCATAACTTTTAGATGTCCATAGGAAAAAACAATAGCATTGGGTGGATTTGCTACTGGTAGGAGGAATGCAAATGAAGTACACAGAGTAGAAGGTATCAAAATATAAAGAGGGTTCACTTGAATGGCTTCAGCCTGTTGGAAAAGATAAGAAGGAGTTTAAGTAAAATTTTGAGGTAGGCACCAAGCATCAAAATGAACAAGATTATTATGATAAGCTTTCCCAGAAGCAGGTTAAAATCTAAAGACCTAATACTATATACATAAATGCAGTTATCACTTGAAGAATATTTTCCTCTTGTTTTTATATGGTAATTAGTGCTATTTAAGTGCTATAGCTCAGTTCATATAGAAAATAAAGTATCATTTACTTCAAGAACCATATAAAAACAAAAATAGTTTTTACTTATATAGCGCCAGGTGCTCTGTGTGTGTGTGGGGTGTGTGTGCATTTATATAAAATAACTGAATTTTCCCAGTGACCTATGAGATGGCTACTATAGCCCCAAATAACAGATGAATAAATTAAGGCACGGAAAGGCAAAAGTAACTTGTCCAGACACAAAGCTGGCAAGCAGTAGAGTGTATGTAGGGTCTCAGGTCCCTCTGGCTTCAAAGCTTCTCATTATTCCATTAATTGTCTGCCCCTGTGCCATATATAATTTAAAATTGCTTAGGGATCATCATAGAAGAAGAGTTACTACTACCCTTAATTCATCACATAATTTTCTAACTGTGCCTTGTTGAGAAGCAAAAAAGAGAAAAACCAAAATGATATTTTACCAATCAAAACTGCCTACATTTCTTCTCTAATTTGAAGCAGCACCTCAAGAAGGCCAACATATGCCCCTTGAGTTGTGGCAGAACAATCCCAGAAGGGCGATCCTTCTTAATTTGAAGTGCTATCCTTTCACCAAACTCAGCTGTCCCCATAAAAAACACTTTACTTAAGGCTATTTCTTGTAATTGCTAGCTAGGTGGGGAGACAGAAGTAAAGCTGTCTTTTCCTCTCTCTCTCTCCTTGCAAATCTGCTTTTTTACTTCTCTTTAAAAACTATTCCCTGGGCCGCAGAGAACTGTGTCTAAGATATTTTAGCTTAAAGCCTGAAGTGTAAGCCTAGGTTTTCATTCATTTGCAAATCACTTATATGAACCACTTCTCAGAAATTGAAGAATAATCCGAAGAGAGAAGTGTTAGTGTCAGAGCCAGAGTTGCCAGGAAACATGGATTCCCAAAGTCTTACAGCTAGAAAGGATTCAAGCTGACCCTCCCGATGATCTGCAAATATAAAATCCGGGGAGACAGAAGAAGGTAAGTGCTTTTCTTAAGATCCTTCTACTTGAATGTGGAAGAAAAGAGTTCTCTGGATTTAAGGTCTCCTAAAAATGTATTCATGCAAATAAAGACCACCCTATAAGTTACTTACAGGAAGATCATTCACACCCGAAATGATTCTATACCACAATATGAGAACAAGCAGAGTGGAACACTCTTCTTTTGATGAATATAAAAGCAGATGAATGAGATACTCACCAATGGAGATAATATAGGGAGAAGGAGGGTAATGGTAGCTGGATTGCTGGCTACCTCTGTTAAAGATGTGACGAGCAAAGAAGATATCAGAATTATCAGCCAAACTGGTAATGAACCTAGAGGAGATCATTTATTTCCTATCCACTTAGATAATCCTGACTCCTAAAAAAAAATTGCAATATTATTCATTAACAATCATTTTAATCAGACACAATTTAAATGCATAAGATGTCAGTTGCTCTAAGAACTTGGTTTCTAAAATACAATTTTAATCTTTCCTATTTTCCCATGGTTTGGTGGATCTAGGCGGCTTTGACACAGAGAAACTCAATTATTCTTATTTCAAAACTACTGACATGCTTTAGGAAATTCGAATTGTCTTCCCACATTGTTTCAATTGAAACTTAATTTTATCTAATTAATATATGTGAATAGGTTAACAAGTCATGTGGCACTATACGGCTTTAGGAAAATGGCAGCCTCTGATCTACCTCTCTCCCCTCCTAAGTTGTGTTCCTCAGACACAATTTTCAAGCCATATTAGCTATATATAGTTTTTAAAATATGCTTTTTCCTAATTTTCACATTTAGACATTGTTTACTAACTTTCTAACATGTTACATAAGGATTTAGTTTTCTTACATCATCAACCATATATATATATTGTGTCCCCCTATTTCTTTTACTCTTGTATCCGCATTTTTATTAAGTCAATGTTTAAAGTTTGCCATTATGATTATATCAATATTGCTCGTACCTGAATCACTTAGTGTACTGTGAAGAATAAAGTTGCTACTTCTTTGTCCTATGATCTATCCAGTTTATATAAAGTACAAGTCTGGGGAGGCCTTTGTCACTTGAAAGTCATTGTAGGACTCCTAGAAGGAAAGTATCTTCTCAAAACGTCCATGAAAATTTTTTACTCCTTTGACTAATTAAAAACCTCTCATTTCTGGATTTTGAAGCCTTCTGTGAAACATTTAAAGCTCATGGCTGTTCCATTTCCTTATCCAGTCATCAAAGTAAAAAGGTTGGTGAGAGAGATGTGTTGTATCCACCCTTTTAGCTTCTGGAGAGTTAAATTTTTATTCTTCTCAAGACAAATAACTATCAGCTATTTTCTTAACAGCCTATAGGGAGGGTTTTTTTTTGTTTCTGACTTTATTGTCATTTTTTTTTATTTGGACACAACTCTCAGCAATACGATTTAGTAATGGGTGAAAATCTTAGAAATTGTCTCAATTCTGAGTGCCACTTACAATGTTGTTTGATGTCTAGATTTGGCTTGCTTCATAGACCACTCAAGTTTAAATGATAGAAATATAAGACAAATACACTTTTCTACTATTTCAGCAAGACTGAGATCTGGCTTCTCAGAATCAATAACTTCCATTCTTTTGACAGATACTTTGAATTGTGAGGGAATCAGAATCAGCAATTGCAACCTTGACATGAATTTTATTCCTTATGTTGGTTTTATTTCTCTTTAAAATTGGACATAATATATTAGCCACGGTTATATAAAATTCTGACTTCATTCAATAAACATGTACAAAGCACCTTTAACATACTTAATATGTAATAAATAAATGATGTAATAAAGTACTATTATATTTCTCCTTCTCTTTCTCTGACAGCCTTAGGACTATGATATATTGAAAAGAGGTCCGTGAGCTACTCAAATTCATCATGAAGTAAGATAAGGTTATAAACAGAATGTTTTATGAGGAGTCATTGTATATATGATTTTTATATTTTTTCTTTTTAGTCAAGTTTCTAATACTATTTCATGGATTAAGAATTCTAATCTTCAGGGTCCTGCGTTGGATAAGGGTCTGACTTTTGATTTTGGCCCAGGTCATGATTGCAGGGTGGTGAGACTGAGCCCCATATCAGGCTCTGTGCTCAGTGGGGAGTCTGCTTGAGAATCTCTCTCTCTCCCTCTCCTTCTGCCCCTCTTTACCCCCTTCCTGCAGAAGGGGGGTAAATTCTAATTTTCTCTGCTTTATCCCTTTCAACATACTGAGACATCATTTAAAAACAATGTTTAATGCCTGCAGCCTGCCAAAATTATTAAACTCACTTCATCTGTGTGGTATACTTACTGCATGGCTATTAAAATCTGCATCATTAAAATGATAGGATAAAGTTGAATATGCCAAAGCTTGAATGTCTCCTGTTTTTCTTTTAAAAAGTCTAGTTAATTGTTAAATATCTTAGTCACAGCATATTACCTCACAGCCATCTGCCAAGGCAAACCCTCCACCAACAAGAATGGCTATATCCCAGGGCATGAATGACTGGAATTCTTTCCAAGTAATCAGTGGAGAATAATCAAAAGCAACTGCAAAACACAAGCCCAATAGTTATACATTGCTTGATTATGACCATATTACATTTTTTTTCTATTATCCTAAATCACCATCTCAGGAGAAGTTTTTAATATCCCTATCTTGAGGTGGAACACTGCATTACAAAAAAAGAAAAAAAAAAAGCCATATCTTGGAAAAATCCTTTGGATCATATTACAGAGTAAACTTAGAAAGACTATATCATTGTCCTTTATAATGTCATTCATTCATTCCACTAACATCTTTGCCTACTATGAGCGACACAGTGCATTGGACTGTACTCTTCTTTGCTATACAAAATGTGTATAATATGCCATTGGTTCTAACATCATCAGTGTGACATTATACTTTTATTCATTAATATTTACTTGAATCTTTACTGTTTTTTTTTTTTCCAAATCATGAGGAAGGTCATAATAGATTCATCAGGATTTCAGTTTAAAACAAAGCTCAGATTAAATAATTGAAGTATCATTTATAAGACTCTTAAAATTCTTATAAAGCAATTATCATGAAGATTTCTCTTGATATTTGGGTCATAATGGCCCATTTGATTTATTGAAAAAAAAGTCATCCATGAATATATTATTAACATTTAACATTTGTGTGTAACAAGCAGCCTTCTACGGTAAGATTTTAGAGTTACTGATAAGATCCCTTCCTATTTCTTTCCCACAAACCTAAGCCAAACCTACCATCACTATTGATGGAAATTTTGTTATTTCTTACTTGAATTAAGGCATATTCCTGTTATTATGCAAACATCTCTGAAATGTACCTCTCATGTAAAATTTAACATATGATATCATTTTTAAACCTAGCGTGAGTGGGTTTTCAGGGAGAACAAGAGTTGAAGAATGAGAAGAGAGAGAATTATGGATAGGGGTGTGGGGTCTAAGGGCAGGCTGTCCCAAGATGGGCCTCTTTGGCATGAACATTATTTTGAGTTAAAAGCAATCAACACCCAGCAGATTCAGAAAAAGCTCTTGGCCTCCCCCTCAACTACCCAACTACCCTCTTGTACCAAGAAGAGAGATTAATACAGATTCCTTTTTATCTAAGAACCTTATCTTCATAATTAGGCAGCCTTTGTTTTACAAATATCTCCTTTCACCTTCCTGCTCATGGTCTTTCTCCTCTTTGTATCCTCAGACCCCTACCCTTCTTCGCAGCCCATCAAAGTGTCATGTTGCCTCACTGTCTTTGGAACTTCCACGTCTATGTGGATTCCTTGCCTGCACACTATTAAATTTGATTTTCTACCATTAATCTGTCTCATGTCAACTTGATTCTTAGTCCAGCTACAAGAATCTTGAAGGGCAAAGAAAATTCTTTCTTCACAACAGAAGCAAGGCTCTTTCTCAGTGGGTGATTCAGATATGGGAGCCAGGAAAGTTAAGCCAAGCATTGGTTCTTCAACATTTGCCACCGACAGGCCTTAGGGCTTTGTGCAATGGTCAGTACTCAGGGTCTCATAGAAATCGTTACTCTGTACTTTAATATCTCCTTCTAACACGCTTTGAGATGTTCTAGTGTCAAGTAAAGAACAAAAGGCACTTATATCTATGCTGTGGTATTTACATATATCATGTCCTAGACATCTGACTCTAGTCATTTATCAGTTTGGACTCAGGGAGTCAGAAGGGCCCACCCAACTACATGAATCCCAGTTCCATCTAAGTAAAAAAAAAAATGGAAAAAGAGAAATAAAAGAAAAGCCATCAAGAAAAAAGCCCACAACTATACTAGACTATTTTCAAACAATTTTAAGCTCTTTGTCCCACAATAATAACATAGAAATCTGACTACCCAAAACATACTGTATTAGTACACAGCATAGATGCAGATGAACCCTATGTTTAAAAGGTGTGTGTGTGTGTCAGGCAAAGGAAGGGTAGGTTCACATAAATGTGGGTACTTCTTTATTCACGTACCACAAAGACAACGAATGATCCCACGGAATACCTCATCTTTCATTTGTGACACTAGGTTCCGGCTAAGTGTGGGCTGGATTTGCATTCCCTCCAGGATTACTGTGAGGCTGTAATAGTAGTTTCCCTTGAAACTCCTCATCTTTTTAGATCCTTAGCACTTATTACCAAGGGCTCCTCATGAAGTGTGCCTTCCAAGTTCTTGTTCCTATGTTTGCCAATAGTAAGATTAATTCTGATTATGGCAGGGGAAGTGGGTTTATTGTGGACCAAATAGTATCACTCGTAATGGAATCCTAACCATGGTACATAAGGAAATGTACTTCTCACTTCTGCCAAGAAAGATGATCCTTCTTGTAGGGGGAGAACATGTGCTGGCTGAATCAGGGTTGCGATGTGCACACAGGGCATGCCCAGACAGGGTGAGCACGTCCATTCTTTCTAAGTACTAACTGAAACCAATGGAATTTTGTAATTTTTTTCTCTTCTGTCAAATTCATTCAGAATTATAAATAATACTCAACCAATTTCTCCTGTAGGTGTAGTTTTAGTCAACCTCTTAGCTGGGATAATAAAAAATAGGATTCCTATAAGCAAGGCAACAGTTGAATCTGTAGCAAAACCAGGATACCTGAAAAAGGACAGATGGATACATTAAAAGATTGCATCAAGAATTTGCATGAACTGAACAACAATTGACTATGCTAATAAGCATACAAATAGTAGTGATGTTATAGGTTCTTCATTCTGGATAATCTGGTCTAACATCTATGGATTTCCAACCAAATATTAAAACTTAGTAAAGCCAAAAATCTCAGACCATGTTCCCATTGTTTCCATATGTTTCCAACATATAATGTTTCCTTATTTTCAAAACCATGAATACACATGCTGACATACAAGGGCGACATGGCAAATTCCTTTTAAGGTAAAGCTTAAGGATTTGATACACAAGTTTTTCTTTGAATTATTTCTTTTAATTATATTGGCAGAGAATTGAGGCCAAAACAATTGCTAGCCCAGGTTAAACCCTGTATGATTGTTGTATAACATCCTACTATTGCATTGTGGCAAGGAAAGGGTATTTCTGGAGTCCTCTAAAATTCTTCTGAAAAGAAATTGATCTGTTTTTCTAAGATGCAACATCTGCTACTGTGATTATAGGCCCTAGCCATATCATACAAATGAAATCAACCCATTTAATGCTTTGCACCCTATGAAACTCAATCAAGAATATTAATTATTAGAATGGTTTATGAGATGCTCATAAATGATCACTGTGCAAATTAAGAGTGATTCAGGAACAGATGGGGTCTTAGAATCACCAGGCCATTCCAGCAAATAAGACAGGCTCCCAGAAGCCTCAACAGTTAAGAAGCACCTGGAAACCAGATATGAATGAAACCGACGTAAATAATTAGAATTCAGTTCTAAGACTCAGCAATATTAGCTAGTGAATATTTGCAGTCTGAGAAGAGCTATGTACACCCCGGAGATTATTTTGCTCTCCTGTGACTCAGCAACGTGTCCACAGTATAGAGGCGTCTACATCTGTGGTTTACTTGAGCAGTCTAAACAATCAAGGAAATGGACTATTTTATTCAACCTGACAAAGGATAAAGGAGTCTGGTAAAGGAGTCTGTTTTCCTTAAATATAGATTTTATTTATTTCTTTGCTGAATAAAAAGCTATCTTGGTGTAATTCATTCAACAAATGTAACCAATATTTATTATGTTGTTGTTCCTTATTTCTTTTATTTGAGCTGTAATTTTTTACGGTATTTTTGCCAAATTAGGTCAGGCATCATGTAATCTGATTTTGTTTTATATGAAAAGACACATTGAATTCAGTCCAGGTTCAAACAGATGGAATGAAAACATTAGGTGGTAGCCATAAATCTTGATATATCATTCTAGCTTTGGAAATTCGAAATGCTTAAAATCTCTATAATGTACATTCTACAGATTATACTTTAAATAAAATCAAGCTATAAATACTGACGTAATTTTGTTCCAAAAGACTTTTAACACTATAATTATTTTATTGTTATTTTCATTTTATTTTTAGTTTATTAGGAACAAAGGTTGTCTCACCATTACAAAATATTAGGCTTACACAAATTTTATTTGCTTTGGCAATTTATGAATCAAAGTTGATTAGATTTGTATCCTCAAATCCCCTTTTCTCTCAAACCTTTGTTCCTTTTCCTATTGTTCTCTCAGAATTCTAGGTAACCTGAGCACCTGCCCATAGCAAATATACTCTGTTCTCCTGCTGCAAACAAAGTGTCTCCTGAATTACACTCTCCTTCAGGAAGGAATAGAAATTAGAAACTGATTATATTGAATTTTCTACTGGGATTTCTTCCTGGTTTTTATTAGCTACTGTCTGATTTCATTTGGTTTTTACACCCTGGTGTTTAGAGAAGACTCTCCCTTCCTAAGGTAATAGGACTAGGATTTTATTTTATTTTATTTTTAAAGATTTTATTTATTGATTCATGAGAGACACAGAGAGAGGCAGAGATGCAGGCAGAGGGAGAAGCCGCTCCCTGTGGGAAGCCTGACGCGGGACTCGATCCCGGGACCCCGGGGTCACGCCCTGGGCCGAAGGCAGATGCTCCACCTCCGAGCCCCCCAGGTGGCCCAGGAGTAAGATTTTAAAAGGATAATAATCACTTTATGTTGGTTTAGGACCTATTACAAGACCAAAAAGTAATACTCAACGCGTTAAGTGCCAATTTGCTATGAACAGCCTGCTTAGCACAACCGGATGCTGCCTCGTGTTTGGACTTTGCAAAGTGACAAGTCTTAGTTCGAAACACGAAGTTCACCGTCTGAAGCCGACCCCGTGGAACCCGCCCTCCCGCGGCACCGCTGCGCCCGGAGGGGACCTGCGCCCCTGTGGAGCTCCCAACAGCCGTGGCAGGGCCCACGCAGTCGAAGGTTCTGGCTCCGGGGTCGGGGAATTCTTTACCCCACGTGGGCCGGGTACTTCTAACCCCAACAATTTTGGTTTCTGTCCCCACAAACGTGGATTCCCGCTGTGGGGTGTGAGGCAGGAAGTCCCCACCAGGGATCTGCTCAATTTAAGAACCCGAGCACCTCAGTGAGAGATGGATTAACAGCACAAATCCCAAAAACCCAAGTATTTATATTGATATGTAGGCTGGTCCTTAATTTAGAAATCACAGTCTCGTCGTCCCCCTCACTTCATGTGACTCAGCATGACTGCTGGCCTGGGAGATGCGAGGAGGTAAAATTAACGTGACCCAGCTTCCAGCTCCCAACGTCAGTTTGTAGAATCGGTGCAATTATTTACTTGGAAATTCCCGGTCACAAAATAGGGGCAGGGATGGAGTCATAGGGAACTAGAGTGCAGGTGAGCACGATGAGAGGACAAGACGAGATACTGAACTGAATAATAAGCTGAAGAATCCCAGAATGTGAGCCTCTCTCGGGGGCCAGCGAGGACAGGGTGGCATTCATGTCACCTAAGAAACACGTGTCTCGCCCCCCCCATCGTGGAGCGACCATCGCCAGTGTCCCTTCCAGGCCCGAAATGTGGGGGACTCGCCCCAAGCGAGGAGCCCGGTGAGACCCAGAGGGGCCCCGGAGCTCTGCTCCCACCCGGGGCTCTGCTCCCACCCGGGGCTCTGCTCCCACCGGCACCCACAGGCCCGTTACGGCCTCACCCCTGGGGGACCAGCAGGGCCTGTTCAGAGGAGCCGGCTGGGCATAGACCTCTCGTCTGCGGTCACCCCTATCGTTTCACTCCTTCCCACCTCTTGTCCCGAAAAGATTAGAACCGAGCCAATCGAGCCACTTCCCAGCAGAGAGAGGAGTCCCTCCGACCCTCCAGTTGTGGGGCCACCGAGGAGAGAAACGGGGCGAGACGGAAGGGTCACGCCGGGGCACGGAACGATGCTTACTTGGAGAACAGCGCCGACCAGCCGGGCACAAACCCAGGATCCCGGCTGAACCAGAGCAGAGCCATCACGATGAAGAGGATCAGGGTCACGATCTCCTGGTACCTGCGGGAGGAGTCGGTGCCTAGTCGGCCCGGGCCAGGACGCCCGCAGGCACCCGGAGCCCGGCCGAGCCCACACCGTGGCCAGGTGACCGCGACCAGCAGCTGAGGGCGACCGTCGGGTGAGAGGGCCCCGGCTCCCTTCCACTCTGCCTGGGAAATGTTTGTATGTGCTTTGTCGTGTCGAGTCCTATCTACAAGGGTCAGCGGGCTCCAGGCCCCCGTTACGTGTTCCAACACGTTAAATCACGTTAAGGTGCACGTCACCTTAAACACGGGCCGCATAGGCCTCTGCGCGTGGAAGGTTTGCACGTGCGCCCACGCGTGTCTCACCTCATTGGCCCGAGTTTCTGGTATTCCTGTTTGATCACCTCGGCACAAGCTTTTTGTTTGGCTGTTTTGGTCTTGCCGCATTTGAACATCTCCTTGAAGCTGCAAACAACAATAATGGGGCCCGTTAAGCAGAGGATCCGCCCTAAAGAGGAGATTTGCGCCAAAGCTTCACAAATACCAACCTCCCGCCAGCCTCAGAGATCTGGGCGCAACGCCGATGCCCCCGGGTCCTTCTTTGAACGTCCTCTCCCCTTTTCCCGTCTTGCCTGGTTTGCTCCGTTTTCAAGGCCTAATATTTTTAATTTTTTTTTTTTAAATTTTTATTTATTTATGATAGTCACAGAGAGAGAGAGAGAGGCAGAGACACAGGCGAGGGAGAAGCAGGCTCCATGCACCGGGAGCCTGACGTGGGATTCGATCCCGGGTCTCCAGGATCGCGCCCTGGGCCAAAGGCAGGCGCCAAACCGCTGCGCCACCCAGGGATCCCTCAAGGCCTAATATTTGTTCCGTATTTCACACATCCTGCCCCGATCGCCTCCTTCTCGAAGTGTTCACATCACTGGAATTTTGCCACGTGCTGCTCATCTCCGACCTAATGGGTTATTCCGTACCTGAGTGTTAGATTTTGATTTCTCTATTGTCTACCTTGAGTGTCACTGGCTGCACATGTGTAGGCCTTATCCCTGTAGGTGATGAAGGCTTGGAAGGCCGGGCAGCGCCGCTGGTGTTTGCCCCGGTGCAGGAACTCTCAGCGCTGGCACGCACAACAAATACTTGACTCGTCAACTCAGCAGAACCTTCCTCAAACTTATGGGACAGCTGGTTGTCAGACCCATCAGTTTGCACAAAATATACCAGACTCGAGCCATTCTCTAGGGCAGAGAAGTCGTGTACGCTGATTGTCAGGCGAGTCGAAGCTAGGGCTCTTACGCTCAGGACGCACACCAACTCTATTACATTTTCTTTTCTTCAAGTTTCTTTCATCCTTTATGTCCTAATAGAATCCACTAGTTTCCCATCTTCTGCCAATGGTAACTGCCAGTCTCCGTTTTTTACTGACACTTTCCCTTGTGACTAATTTTGCTTTCCTGAAGTCTCAGATCTTCAAAACTTTTTTTTTTTTTTTTTAGGTGAAGTACTGCTCTAGGCCTAGATTTAAAAAAAAAAACTCCTCCAGTGGAACAAACAAATGAGCAAATGGTTAGATTCTTATGGCTTTTTTTTCCTTTCTTTTTTTGTTTTTTTTTTAAGATTCTTATGTTCTATCTTTTGGAATGTCTATAAGTAGCTCAGTTAGATCACATTATGTGTGGGTAGGGAAGGTATTTCTGAGTGGAGGATTAAGGAATTGAAATCTGGATCTTGAAGAGATACCTGCATTCACGTGTTCACGGCAACATGACTCACGATAGCCAAGGTGTGGAAACAACTCAGATGTCCGTCGACAAACAGGTCGATAGAGAAAAAGCGGTATAGAAAGAAAAGAAAAGGTGGTATAAACATACACTGGAATATTAGCCTTAAAGAAGCAGGAAATCCTGCCATTTGTGATAACGCAGATGGACTTGGAGGACCTTGCGCTAAGTGAAATAAGCCAGACACAGAAAAACCGAATATTGTATGGTCTCCCCTATAGGTAGAGTCTAAAATAGTCAAACACCTGAAAGCAGAGAGTAAAACAGTTGTTTGTCAGGGAATGTAAGGAGACAGAAATGGTGAGGTGTCAGTCAAAGGGTGCAAAGTTTCAGTCACCAGAAATAAGTCCTGGAGATCCACCGCACAAAGTAAGGCCGATAATTCATGACACTCTACTGTCACTTAAAAATTTACTGAGAGCTTAGCTCTTACATTAAGTGCTTTGACTATAAAAGGAGAAAAAGAAGAAAAAGAACCTCAAAAAGCAAAGGGGGCAACAGGAAACTTTGGGAGGTGATGGGAAAGTTTATGGGCTTCACATTGATGATGGTTCACGAGTGTCCACGTATCTCCAAAGACATCAAGTCGTATACGTTAATTATCTACGGCTTTTTGTATGCCAAGGGAGCCTCAGCAAAAGCAGTTTTAGAAAAAAGAATGAGTGCAGAAGCATGTTCTCCTATAAAATTGCTGGGCTAAAAATAAATAAATAAATAAGTAGATAAATAAATAAATAAATAAATAAATAAATAAAATTGCTGAGCTAAACATGGATATATATGAGGGAAAAAATAAGAAGTCTAAGATGGTGTGACCGTAACCATCACACACATTTTTATTTACTTATTTTTTCCGTAGCTCTGCTATTCAGATATGTTTAAACTCTTATTCCCTTTGAATGAACAGATTTTCCTCAATTCTACATCCATCGTACGTATTGAAAATCATTCTCCTGGACACACTCCAACCACTGGACAGAATTACATGGATGTTGTCATATTTAAGATCGATGAGGTAATATTTAACTTTTATGATCTCAACTAAACTACTGACCAGTGCCAATCTTGAAATTTTACCCCTTGCCACAATTTAAATAAGAGTATTGTGAGAAACGGATCCACGGACCACTTTGAGATCCACCTAGAGAACAGAAAGTAGAATTTTAAAAATTCTCAGGGTGCCCGGGTGGCTCAGCGGTTAAGCGTCTGACTCTTGGTTTCGGCTCAGGCCATGATCTTGGGGTTGTGAGATTGAGCCCCTCGTTGGGTTCCGTGTAGGCTGTGGAGCCTGCTTAGGATTCTCTCTCCCTCACCCTCTGCCCCTCCTGACGCTCTCTCCCTCTCTCTCTAAAAAAAAAAGAAAAAAAGAAAAGAAAAAGAAAAAGAAAAAAAAGGTGAGTCTCCTTAAAAAATGTTTTTCGCCCAGTGGACTGCATGCGTACTTGGGCTTTTTGGTTGAAGATGATAAACAGTGAAGACAAATGAAGTTGGTGCCTTCGAGCGGCCGGTGACAGGGCGGCAAGCTCTTGCTTTGAGTAGGTTCAGGGCGCTGACGGACGAGCTGCTCCCGCCAGGTGTGCTGGGGCCACTTATAACGGGGCGTCAGCCGTGTCGCCCCCAGCCCCGAGCAGCCCCGTTGTCCGGGGAGGGGCTGATCATTTCTGGTTGTCGCTCTTAGGCCTCCGGAGGTGAAGACCCTGCCGCCCTGAGGCGGACACTGCAAACTTAGCAGAGGCAAAGCCGTGAGCGGCCTAAGGCACACGGCGGCGGCGGGGGCTGCCCCAAGGTGCCCGGGACCGTGGGTCAGGGCCTTGCCTAGCGCAGGCACCTCCCCGCATTCTCGACCTACACAACCCCCTTCAGTGCGCCTGCCCTCTATTTTCTTGGTTTTCCCTTCAAGCACGGTGGGCCACTTCAAAATAATGACCATGGTCGCGTACGTTTTTTATAAAGTCCTTGTACGTAGTCAAAGGGAAGGACAGCGCTGTGGGTCTGGGCCTGGGCGCTGTCCCACGGCTGGCACTGCCGCCCTTCGCCTCCTGCTTTGCCACCCGTGCGGTTGAAGCCACCCCAACGGCGTGCGTCTCCAGGAAGGGGTGTTAGGATGCAGCTGGCCTCCCCGGGCCCCTGCTGGGGTCCGTGACCTGCCACACATTTGCTTCAGCGGGAGACGGCCGCATGCTGGTCCCACAATCTGCACAGAGTGGGCTGTTTCGTTTTGTTTGTTTTAGAGCCATCAGTACCGTCTTCCGACTACGAACAAAACTGTGGCCGTTCTGGAGAAGACCCGGGAAGGGGAAAGGAGGGGGAGGAGCACCTTCCTGGTGGGGCTCGGAGGGCGGCAGGGAGCACCACCTGGTCACTGCGCTTTGCTTTGCAGAGCGAGGCTGCGGAGCTGACCGCGGCCCCCTGCCCGGCAGAGAGCGTGTGGCTTTGCTCACAGGTCCTTGAAATTATTTGAATACAAGACAGTAAAGATGAATTTGAATTATTTTGTTTTTTTTTTTTTCAGGAAAAGATCCTCAGGGATTGATTTATAGTCATTTCCCTGGTCTTTCGGGGGTTTTGTTATATGTGCTCCAGGTATAGGCTGCATTCGGATCTGCCGTGGAGCCCTTCGGGATTTTAGACGCTGCCCGTCACTGAGGTCATTTAAGTAGCTCATTAGCTCCAGCCACAGCCGAGGTAATATTTGCAGATTCTCCTTGAACACAGAGATTTGACCTTTTTTCAGCTGGCACCCATGTGCGTTAGAACCGCAGCGTGGGAAGCGGGCTTACTCATCTTCCAGTTAAATTCCATCGTTTTATGATGGAAACACTGAGACCGAGACAGATGGCTCGTCGCGAAGAGCCACAGCTCTGTCCCCGGTCTTCCGGCTCCTCGTCCCGGACACACAGGGCGCGCTCTCGCTCTCCCTGCGGCTCTTCAAGGACGTGCCAGTCTTGGCGGCGGCCACGGGCACTGGACGGCGCAGGCGATGCCCGTGTACACGAGGGGACAAACGTCTCGGAGCCCCCCCGGACGGGCTGGCCTGGCCCATCAGGAGGAGGCCTCAGGCCCGCCGGCGCTCGGTGAATCACTGCGTGGGACCGAAGGACGGCAGGACGGGCGGGGTTCTACGGGCCCCGTCCTCCGCCGACCTCGTGTGGGGACTTGCTAGGGGCCTTCAGCTGGGCCGGGGGCTCTGGGAGTCCGGGCACCGCGGGGCTCCGGCGGCTCTCGGGGAGCCCAGGCAGCCTCGTCCCGTCATCAGCATGGGGGCTCTACTTACTTGAACCCTAGGAAAAGCCACTGGAGCCAGATCCAGGACAAGAGCAGAATGATCACAGCAGCCGGGAAGGAAAGCAGAAACCAGGATCCGAAGTTAATGCAGCGGCAGTCAGGGTAGCGCCTGTGGAGACACGGAGGGTCACGGGGGTGCGCCCGGAACCCGGCCTGGGGCCTGGGGGGTCTGGGGGTCTGGGGGTCTGGGGGCCCGGGGGCCTGGGGGGTCTGGGGGCCTGGGGGGTCTGGGGGCCTGGGGGCCTGGGGGCCTGGGGGTCTGAGGGCCTGGGGGGTCTGGGGATCTGGGGACCTGGGGGGTCTGGGGGTCTGGGGCCCTGGGTGGTCTGGGGGCCTGGGGGCCTGGGGGGCCTGGGGGGTCTGGGGGCCTGGGGGCCTGGGGGCCTGGGGGCCTGGGGGGTCTGGGGGCCTGGGGGGCCTGGGGGCCTGGGGGGCCTGGGGGTCTGGGGGCCTGGGGGGCCTGGGGGCCTGGGGGGCCTGGGGGTCTGGGGGCCTGTGGGCCTGGGGGCCTGGGGCAGTGGCCCGCATCTCCCCGCGGCCCAGCCAGCAGGAGGACATACAGCGGTCGGTCTGACTCTGCCCTTGGGTCCCGATTCCGTGAGTGCTCCCTTGTGGCTGCTCCCCTCCAAGGACGGTGGGAGCTGGGGCTCGGGGTCTCCTGTCGATCTGTGAGGCGGCGCGGCCGAGCCGGCTCAGGCCCGGCCGTCACCCAAGGCCAGGGGATGGGAGTGCGGCCTCCGGGGGCCTTGCCCTGGTCCCGGCCACCAGAACGGCCACCGGAACGAGCCCCAGGATCCGACCGGTGCTGCCACCACGGGGCGCACCTGCCCCGCGGCCCCCGTGGCTCTCCCCCTCCAGGTCGCCCGCCCTGAAGCAGCCGTCACCACCAGGCGGGCCGAGGCTAGCCCTGGGCTCGCTTGAACACTGAGACCAGTTAAAAACAATCCAAAGTTCTGTGGAGAGCGTGAGCTCGGCCGTCACTCCTCCTACTTGCAGGTGTTCAGGCCACAGTCACGAGCAGTAACAGGACACTTGGGGGGCGTCAGACACCAGCATAGTTTCTTTGGTAACCTCACACTTATTTTTGCGAAATGTAGTATAAATTCCAAGTAAAATCTCATATAGTTATCTATTTTGTGACAGAAGAGGGAAAAACAGGTAGTTCGAGAGACAATTGTCCTTGATTTTGTTTCTTGACACAAGGACACAAAGAGTTGGAACTTTGGAAAGTATAGGAAATATTCAGAAGCAATAAAAACACCATTAACGTACTTTTATTATTTTTGAAATTACAAAATATAGAGAACTTTCTAGGAATGATAGATTTTTAAATTGTTATTCTATTGAAATCACACCTTGTATTTTTCCATTTAAAAAATTCATGTAAATAAATGAAACGTTTCATACCACGTGCATCAGCAGAAGCCACATCTTTTTGTACTATATGAATCGTTTCTTCTTCCATTTTAGGATGGTTGCTAAGTAATGCAAAGACTTTTTAAAAAAAACAACAATGGGTTTTTAAAACTCTAGGTTTGTAATGTTTTCTAAGATTTCTTTGAGGTTATAAGAAGTTGTCGTGGATTCTAGAGTTATCATTATCAAGTTGAGGGCGATTATTATCGACCACGAAGAGATCTAAAGCTTAATTTACGTATTATGCAATTAGAAGCGACAAATGAAAATAAATAAATAAATAATAAATAAATAAATAAATAAATAAATAAATAAATAAATAAAAGAAGCGACAAATGATGAATAAGACATGCTAGAGAACACAGAAAATTGATGAATGGAAAAATGCTTTATCACGTCCACAAGACTGTATTGGGAATGCTCACTTAAAAAAAAAATGTTTGTTGTCTTTAGTTGGAAAATGCAGTAAGGAGGAAATGCTTAAGCTTTTTTCCCATCAATTTATTAGACTTGGATTACAGGTCGATGACCTAGTTACTCTGTCCAGCCTAAAGGCATTGAGAGATGCTGCGGTTCGCCCGCCCAGCTGCAGCTGTCACCACTGCGGCTCATACCTTGAGATCAGGTTCTCTCCACCCAACCCTGTTTAACCGAATGGGGGTTTTATTTGGAATTTTTGCCTGGAGGGATAGTTCAGGTAGAAAAATGAAAGCCTGCAAAAGCAAAATTCTGTTTTGTGTTAGTTTCTTTCTTTAGTAAGGAAGTGAACACCGCGCAGGACAGTGGCCTCCATGATCACAACCTTTACGCTTCCATCTGCAGTGACTGTTTTGAACGATAATGGAACGAATAACTGTGAGGGATTGGTTTCACCGTTTCTTTTCCCACTTCCTCGTACCCTGTAAGAATCTGCCCAAAGTGAATACAGAATTCTTTCATCATGAATTATGTGAAGTACGATTAATTCTGATAGACTCTTTCGCCCAACAGCATATTTTGAGCGTCTACCATGTGGACACCTACCAGGCGCTCTTCCAGATAATGAGGAAATAGTGGTGAAGTCGATGGATGCAGTCCAGCCTCTCATAAAGTTTACATTTAAATGAGGAGCACAGGCAGTAAATAGGTAAGCATAAAAAGAATCAGAAAATATACCAAAATAATATAATAGAAGGTTGCTAGGGGGAAGGAGAGATTTTACATAGTGTGGTTAAAGAGGGTAAGATTCGGAATGGGATCTAAATGGCAAGAAGGAGCCAGTCATGTAAGTAACTGGGAAACAGCATTCCAGGCGGAGGAAATAGCAAGTCCAAAGGCCCTAGGGTAGGAATAAGAGGAGCATGTTTGAGGATCAGAAGGCCGTGAGGCTGTGAGGTGAGCTAACATCAGTGAAATCGAGTCTACGGAGTAGCCAGTAGGGATCAGACCATATAAAACCTTGTAGGCCGTCAGAAGAAATGTGAATTTTAGTATGAATGCAACTAGGCGTGATCGAAACAGGAAATACGTTAGTGACATGATTTAGAGTCTGTAAATTTGTGATTTACTCAAAACATCCTGGCTGGATGATCCTCAGGATTGAAGGCCACGGAGTAGAAGCCACAGTGCGATAGGTGACCCCCTATCTGGCTCTGGTATAAATTTTTGTATAATCCTCCCTCCTTCTGTGCAGGCGGAGTCTGATTAGGTTCTTTCATGGGAAAGGTGAAGGGATTTTGTTGCGGAACCAAGGTCCCCATTGAGATAGACTCCGGTTACTCAAAAGGGAGACTTGGACGGGTCTGACTTCATCAGGCGAGCGCTCAAAGGACAGCCTTTCCCGCTGGCCTAAGGAAGCGAGCTTTCCTGTTGTCAGCGGAGGGCTCAGGTGGCGAGGATCGAGGCACAGCCTCTGGAAGCAGGGAGTGACCCCAGGCCACCTACAGTGGGCACCTCCGTAGTTGAGCCCCCGGGGAACTGAATTCAGCCAGTGGGTGATCTGAGAACAGGGCCCTGGCTTCTGTGGGATTCGAGGCCCCAGCTGCCACCTCGATTTCCATCTAACGAGATCCTAAGCAGCAGACTCACGTAACCCGGGCCTAGAATTCCTGACCTGGGGAATTATGAAGTCATAAACTCATGCTTTTTTAAGCCACTAAGTTAATGGTAGTTTGTACAACAGTCACATAAAACAAATACGCAAGGAAATTCATTAGAGGACAAGGAAGCTTGGCAGAGGAGGAGGGTGCGATGGCGTAGGAAGTAGAGCAGATTTGGCCGGAGGCGGATTGGTGGCGGTGAAGGTGAAGAGAAGACCATTGGTTTCCAATATACTTGGGACAAAATGTGGAGAAGCGGGGAATAGGTGCCATTTATTGAAATGAAGTCTGAGGGAAGAACAGGTTGGCAGACGGGGAGGGAGCAGCTGGGCACACACCTGAGGTGGGAACGTCCGCAGGCTCCTAAGTGCTCACGTGGGTCTGGTCCCGAGGGCAGAGGGCAGGTTACATATAAGATGGGTAGGTAGCGACAGGTAGGTGACACCGCAAACCAGAGGAATGGGTGTGATGGTTTCAAGAGTAAATGGAGGCAGGAGGAAGGGGGCGCGCACCCCGGGCGTCCGGCCACAGGTCACACCGACGGTTAGGACGAGCCGGTGAGCCACGCACACTACGCTCTAACCGTGTCCAGCATCTTTCCACTTTCCGCAGGATGACACCATCTCCCGAGCTTCGGTGGACTCTTCAAGGTCGCAGACTGTGCAGAATTCTCGCCCCAGGGGAGCGCTTCAAGCGCAGCGTGTTTGCATCGAAGCCCACGTCCTCAGCTCCAGCCCCGGTGAGAACACACGGTTCCGTGTGCTGCGGGACGTGCCCGGGCCGGCCCGGACCTGGTGTCCTCAGGACGCGGGAGAGCCCGTGGAGATGCTCTCCCCGCCACGAAGGCCAGCCCCGGCAGCTGGGGGAGGCCTTGCTGCCCTCCTCGGCCCACGGCCCGGCCCACGCGCCACGGCCTCCCGCGGGCAGCTGGGGAGGTTTGCGGCCTTGAGACCACGTTTGGCCTTTCGGGCGCCGAAGCCGCGGCCACGCTCATCCGAGCCCTTTTGATTACGGGCTGCCCTGGTGACTCCTGAGCCCGAGCCACTCGTTCGGGTCCGTGCAGACGGTTCTCTGCGAATGTCAGCTCCTCCCGCTCACGAGCCAGCGTGTCTCCGGGCAAAGGCCTAGAGGGCAGCCGGCGGCTCGGTGCCGGGCGGGGTCCCGCAGGCCAGGCCCCTCGCCAAGGCCCACGCGCGTCCTCCAGGCTGTCCTCGCAGTCCTCTGACATTGCCCCGTTCGGCAGAAGGAGCGACGTTCACAGACGTCAAGCTCACATATGGCAGGACTGAAACCTGAGCCAGTCTGAGTCCAAACTCTGCAATGCCCAAATCTCCCCTGTGGTGTTTGCCAGAGAAATTATTTCTGAGAAGTAGAATTGCTCGTCCCTGCAGGGGAAAATCGGGGTGACCTCTGACGGCAGCTGCTGCTCGGTAAGCGCTTCGCCCTCCCCTCTGCAGGGCGCCAAGAAGAAAGGGCGGGAAGGTGGGCTCTGAGTTGGCGCCCCTACGAACACATTTATTTTGCCATTTCTTAGTTTGTGAACCTAGAGTAGTCATAATTTAACACGTAATTAGTAACAGTGGTTGCGCTAATTATTGATAACAAAACTTCCTTCTGTGCTTCTGGTATACCCACAAGCTGACACCTGAAGCTGAATCATACTCTGACCATTAGCCAGCTAGGAGAGGTTTCTCGGGATAATCTTCCATTTTAATCCGGTAGATTTGTTTTTTGAGTCTAATAGCTATTCTGTTTGTTAACTGCTATCGATGCACCCGAACTACCTGCTGTGAAAGCAGTCATTGTCTCTAATAATATTTCCCTCAATAGCACAATTTTAATATCAAAAGATCATTTCGTTGTTTAGGTGATTCCCAAGAACAGTAAACGCTTCATGTAGGTCTTGGACGGTCCATCTCAGACAGCGCTTAGTGGTCGCCCTTGGTGTGATGAAAGGATGAGACCGGTCCCTGCGCCCTCGACGAGATTTCAAATCATTAGGGGTGATGGCGTGAGCGTGGGTGAGACAGGTTTGTAGAAACGCGAACATCTTCATGGCAAGAGGAGCTGGGAAAGGTGGCAGAGCAGCACCTGAGCAGAGGCAGACGAAACAGCACTACACAGGCCGAGGAGGACGTTGGAGCGTCGGCCCACGCTCCGGGAGCCGGAGTGGGAGGAAAGGGCTTAGGGACAGCGTGGTGGAAGGCGGGGGCTGGGTGATGACTGGGGGCGTTATCCCTGGAGCAGGAGGGAGTGGGGCCAGGCAGAGGGCACCCAGCAAGCAGGATTTATCCACTGGAGGCGCCAATAAAAACCTAACAAAGCAGCAAGTCGTAACAGGAGGCGAGAGAACAAAAAATATTTCCAGAATGCTCTGTTCCAAGGATTAATTAAGGCCAACGATGAATTAATGTCAGGTAAGTCGGCGCTTAGGTACCTCTGGAGCTCGCTTCCAGGATTAAGAACGTGAGAAATGTCACCCTTAGAGTTGAGTTGGACACGTCGCTCCGTCTTGATAGTATCACCCTGAAAATCACCTCCCGAGCTGGGTATGGGCTCATGACCAGGGGATGGTTCAGTCTAACTCGGAGCTAACTGAGCTTTGCAACTACTTCACATAAGACGCGCATGTTTGCAGGCTCACGTTTTATAGGAAGGAAATGCGACCCATGAATGTGAACACGGATGTAGCCCTTGCTACTGGCAGCAAACTCACTTGTTTTTCTAGAACTTTACAGACTGGCACCTTCTCCATGGTCTGCGAGGCAGGCCGTGGGGTCGAGGGAGCCTGGGACTCGGCCGTCTGCCCTCAGCTGGCAGTCCCTTCGCTGACTAGGGGTCATTACAGAGTGTCTGAGCCATGGGGCCCCAGGCTCACTCAGTGGAGCATCAGACTCTTGGTTTGGGCTCAGATCATGGCCTCAGGGGCTTGTGAGGTGGAGCCGAGTGGGGCCTGGCGCCCAGGGCAGACTCAGCCTCAGATTCTCTCCCCTGCCCACCCCCCCCACTATCTGCTCTCTCTCAAATTAATAAATAAATAAATACATCTTTAAAGTCTCTGTGCCTCAGTTTCCTCATCTGTGAAATGAGGGAATCGTATACGTAACCTGAAGTTTCTGCGTCTTCCCATTTTTCTACTTCCCCCCATTAGTCCTCAGGACGACACGTCCTTCTTTTCCAAGACCGACATTTCCACGCTTGTTTCTATTATCTTTCTGCTTCTACCTGACACTTAGCCACTCATTTCCTTCTCTCTCTCTCTCTTTCTCAAAACGTCACGTATCTGTTTTACAGTTTCCTTCCTGAGCGTAACACAAAACTGACGTCCTCCTTGTCCGCGAGGGCTCTCCGCCTCTGGGCACACCACGCTCTGCTCTTTTCTTCTTTGCTTCCTCAGCGTCTCAGGAAATCATTCCAATTAGCTGTTTCCCTCCCTACTGCTCACATCTTCCCTCTCCCAGGCCTGGCTCTGCCCCACCTCCCACGTCTTACGGGAGGGCGCCCATGAGAAAGGAGCCTTCCCTTAGCCACGGTCCCCCTTGACCCTTCTACCGCGCGGCTTGTTCCAACTCATCCTCCATCCTGAAAAAGGTCTCATTTAGCCCTCAGAACACCCCATGCCCGTGGTTCTCCACCCACTTTGATAAACTTTTCTCATCTTCTTTCTTGTCAATAGTTCCCAAGAATCTATTTATGTCTTGGTTCTTTCAACTTTCTTCTCTCTATGTGACCATTTCTACATTCAAGACGCTAATTTCTGGGTTTATATATACATAGCCCTCAAAGTTTTCCACTCCATTTGCAAATGCCTACTAAAAACCCCGTGCAACACAAAGATAAACTCAAAATGGATGAAAGATCTCAATGTGAGACAGGATTCCATCAAAATCCTAGAGGAGAACACAGTCAACATCCTTTTTGAACTCGGCCACAGTAACTTCTTGCAAGATACATCCACGAAGGCAAAAGAAACAAAAGCAAAAATGAACTATTGGGACTTCATCAAGATAAGAAGCTTCTGCACAGCAAAAGGATACAGTCAACAAAACTCAAAGACAACCTACAGAATGGGAGAAGATATTCACAAATGACCTATCAGATAAAGGGCTAGTATCGAAGATCTGTAAAGAACTTATTCAACTCAACAGCACAGAAACCAACAATCCAATCATGAAATGGGCAGAAGACATGAAGAGAAATCTCACAGAGGAAGACATGGACATGGCCAACAAGCACATGAGAAAATGCTCCGCATCACTGGCCATCAGGGAAATACAAATCAAAACCACAATGAGATCCCACCTCACACCAGTGAGAATGGGGAAAACTAACAAGGCAGGAAACCACAAATGTTGGAGAGGATGCGGAGAGAGGGGAACCCTCTTACACTGTTGGTGGGAATGTGAACTGGTGCAGCCACTCTGGAAAACTGCGTGGAGGTTCCTCAAAGAGTTAAAAATAGACCTGCCCTACGACCCAGCAATTGCACTGTTGGGGATTTACCCCAAAGATTCAGATGCAATGAAACGCCGGGACACCTGCACCCCGATGTTTCTAGCAGCAATGGCCACAATAGCCAAACTGTGGAAGGAGCCTCGGTGTCCATGGACAGATGATGGATAAAGAAGCTGTGGTCTCTGTATACAATGGAATATTCCTCAGCCATTAGAAACGACAAACACCCACCATTTGCTTCAACATGGATGGACCTGGAGGGTATGATGCTGAGTGAAGTAAGTCAATCGGAGAAGGACAAACAGTATATGGTCTCATTCATTTGGGGAATATAAAAAATAGTGCAAGGGAATAAAGGGGAAAGGAGAAAAAATGAGTGGGAAATATCAGAGAGGGAGACAGATCATGAGAGACTCTTAACTCTGGGAAACGAACTAGGGGGGTGGAAGGGGAGGTGGGCGGGGGGTGGGGGTGACTGGGTGGCGGGCACTGAGGGGGGCACTTGACGGGATGAGCACTGGGTGTTATTCTATACGTTGGCAAATTGAACACCAATAAAAAATAAATTTATAAAAAAATTAAAAAAAATAAAAACCCATGCATAGGCTCTGAGCAGCCATCCCGAGATATCTAAAATCAAATTTGTTAATTTCTTCAATGAACCTAAAAGTTCTTGGCATCACCATCTATCTAGCTGGATCGGCAAAAATCCCAGACTTGCCCTAACGCCTCATGGCCCTTAAATCCTCACACCTGATTACTCACCACCTTCTGCCTGTACATTATCTTGAGTCTAAATCCTATCACTTCATAACTAGTTTAGTTCTGCCCCTTGTCACTTGTCAGCACTTTGGTAGCAGACTCCTAAATGGTCTCCTATCCCCAGACTCTTGGAATGCCAATCAATCTGCACATTGTTATTTAAACAGTGCAAAACAAGGTAAAGGAAAAAAAAAAAGAAAG
Source organism: Vulpes vulpes (assembly GCF_048418805.1). Classification (NCBI taxonomy): domain Eukaryota; kingdom Metazoa; phylum Chordata; class Mammalia; order Carnivora; family Canidae; genus Vulpes; species Vulpes vulpes. The sequence continues at coordinate 429,921 of NC_132783.1, read as the reverse complement.
AAAGAAAAGAAAATCCACAGGCTCTTTTACTGCCTTGAGGGAAAAAAAAAAAGAAATGATTACAAACTTTTTGTGCTTTCATTTTATGAATATTTGCATTCACTTTCTCCATAAATGTGGTGTTTACCTCTTAGGATTGAGCCATGTTGCACAAATCTCTAGTGTTTGAAGGGTGCTGCATACAGCTACAGTCCCCTTTTGGGGTGTATATTCAATTATGTTTCTAAGGAGGTGATTTTTTAGGGAGACAGACTTTGGGGTTTGAATGACCATAGTCCGAACTTCAGTCTGCTAGACGAACATCAACTTTCTCAAATCTCATAGTAATAACCAACATTTACTGAGCATATTCTCTGAGATAGGTACGATTTTAAAGTGCTATTTATTTTTTAATAAAAACTTTAAACAATTCTCTAAAAGAGAGTTATTAATATTCCATTTTTCTGGCAAGGTAAGAAGCTTAAAGAGAGTAAGTAGTGTAAGATCACCCAGCTTGGAAATGGAAGAGCTGGGATTTGAACAAAGGCAGTTAAGCCCAGAATCTGTGCTTTACTCACCTCCATATGCTGCCCTCACAGCAAGGGCATATAGAGTAAGTGTGTACTGCGGAGCAGGTGGAATCCAACACATACCACCTACCTACTGGCCTCCATGTGAAAAACCAAACGTTATTATGTTTTAAAATTTTTAATGGTTTTCACAGATGTACATTTTGTCTAGAACCCAGAGAGAATCTCAAAGCTTCCTGGCAAGTTTCATTTTTTCATTCTCCAAAAGAATTCACAACAGTGCCTTGCTTGCACATCATCAGTCCTAGAACAAATGTTTATTCTGAGGAAGCTAAATTTTATTCAGTGCAAATAAAAATAAACCTTTACCCATTCACTCGGTCAATAAACATGATACATTTTATATCTGCAAGTGATAGGTGAATAGATGGATAAACAAAGGCTTTGAAATCCGTTCCCCTCTTCCCACTGTTTGTAAGATAGCACCTTTCCCTAGATGTCAAGTCACTGATTCTTAGGATTCATGCACCCATGGAGTTAGGCAAGATCCAAATGAAATTATACAAAATGACTCTTGATACTGCTTTAAAAAGGATGGCAAGCAGTGTCAAGAGGAAAAGGTGGACGTGCATAAGATTTGGAAACAAAGGGCAATTTCTTTCCAGGTCCAAACATCTTGACAAAGAGTATAAATATTTTTTCCCTGTATTTCTAAGTTCTTGGCACATTTTCCAATGAAATTGAATGCATTTCATTCCACTGTTGCTTTGAGATGTGGTTGTATCTTGGGGCCAATGTTTAATAAAAAGTGGGTTAAATATCTGGCTTGTTTAATAGGATCAATCATATTTCCTCATATAAGTTTGTTTTCCCCCTCTATTCTAGTATTTTCTATCAGGAAGGGATACTTTGAGTTTCTTTCTGTTTGTGTATAATTCTCTAATGTTAAAGCAAACTTTTGAAGAAAAAACTTCACTAAATTTCAAGTACATATTAAGCATTTTCTAAATTAAAGAATATTTGGCCAAATTCCCATGAATAGGAGAATTGGAAGATTAGATAATTAGGGAAAATAGTTACTGAAACATTTTGCTTAAAGTGCTGCAATGCTCCCAATCTGTCATTGCAAATGGATTACTGCATACAAAGAATCAAGGGAACAGATAAATAAAAGAAAGAAAATTTGGTTGATACATTGTGCAAGACCGCAGACAAAGGGCAAGTCAGCATGGATTACTGCAACAACATCGATCTCATGAGAATGGTGGAAACCATCAGTTCTCTAACACCAAGAGTAAAACAATAAAATTTTGGTCTACATTTTAGAAAAAGATTTTCAGAGAAGACCAAAATGTGGAATCTCTTTCTGGGGGAACTCATGGAAAAGGATGGAAGTCTAGTTTTCAGAAAGAGATCAAGTACATCTCCTGTCTTGAATTAGGAGACACATTAGATAAATCCTCTCTGACACAGAGAGCTTCAGAAGTCTCCCACTTAATAAACCAGATGCCATTTTAAGGTTCCTATCGACGTTGGCCGCTGGAGCATGCGTGATGGACGTGCAATCGTGGAAACAATAAATACACATGGAGGTCTGTATTAGACGGTCTTCAGCTGCTAGCCCACTGCTCTTTGCACACAGTTCTTGTTCTTTTTAGGACAATGGAGTGTGACTTTTTTTTTTTGTCTTAGGTTCCCGAGAAAAGCTATGCATGCACAACATTTTGCAAATAATTTTAGAAAGGTCATAAAATCTGTGAATCTGCTTTGAAGAATGTAGTCTTCCTGACTCTGAACCCTAGTCTTTTTGTGAAAAGACGTACATCCTGTTCCAGGGCATCCTTAATGTGGCCCACCTTGCTGGAACTCTGATCATCTGTCCTGTTAGTATTTGAAAACACACCGCGGGTGTAGAATTCAGTTTGAGTCCTCACGTGAACGCATGGACTTTCAAACTATTATATCAGTAATTCTTACAATAGCTCTCAGAAATAGCATCAAGTATTTTTACATGGTTTACTTCATTTAAGTCTCACAATAAACATCTGAATTGTGACTGTTTTAGATATGAAAAATTTAAGTCTTGGGAGAGTAATTCACTTTTTGTTGTTCAAATTCACAAAGTAAGTGGCTGAAAATTACAGATTTTTTAACCCAAGTTATTTGACTCTACCCACAGATTCCCCATGTTCTCTAATAGATGAATATCATGGTTGCAAACTTATATTTAGAGTCCTATGTCTGTCCTTAGAATACTTTATCACTGACATTTCTTGCAATTGCCCAATCCTTCAAATCTTTTTGAATTCTAGGCAAGACTTCTGTAATAAGCACCTTTGTGCGCAATTCTCATCTTTTATGTTTAAATGCTAGTTCCCGAACCCTACATAAATTTTCCTACCCAGATAATCCCTATTCACATTAGTTAACTATCATTCACAGTATTATTTGTAACAAGAGAAGTCTTCCCATTTGATTAGAATGGTCCGCCAGACATAACTATCTATTGTGAGCTGATTTGGGGAATCTTAAGGCACCTGTTAATTCACTACACCCTCCATATTTAACTCTTAGTGGAAGGGAAGGTCTCTAGACCTATAGATGTCCTGATGAAAAAAAAAAAAAGGTTAACTCAGTACAGCAATTTCCGTTCCTGATTCTCTGAATCAGTGAAGAATAAGCCTCGTAAGTTATGTGCTGCCTATTTATTTAATCAACGATCCAATCATTTACTTACGTATTGAAATGCTCAGAGAAGATCAAGTTGGTAGAAGTGCCTGTGATCGTTGTGAGTCCACCAATGGTAGAAGAGTAAGCGATACACAAGCACATAAGTTTACACATCATGTGGTCCTTCTTTGTTCGGTACTTGGTTCCTGTGTCTGAGTTCTGTTCAACAAGAAAAAAGTTTACACATCATGTGGTCCTTTGCTTAATATTTGGCTTCATGCCACCAACATTTCATCATTTTCAAGTCATCTTTACAAAAGAGAAAATGGCGGCCTTCGTTACCTTCTTCTCAATTAAACCACGGCCCTACCTCACCTCCATTTTCACAAACTACGCAAAAGAGTCGTCTACATTCACTGACTCTGTTCCTTTAACCACTCCAATCTGGCTTCCGTCCCTTCAGGCCACCCCAACCGCACTTGCTTTGATTATCAATGTACTACTAAACCCAACACATACTTCTCAGTCTCAGTCTTGTAGACCTCTTGACAGTACCCAGAAGAGTTAACCACTTCTTCCTGCTGTAAAACTCTTCTTGGGGCTTCTGTGATATCTCACTCTTCTGGTTTTTCTCCCACATCTCTGCTTGTTTCTCTATTTACCTTGCCAATTCATTTTCATTTATCCTTCCTGAAAACTGGAGTTTCATGAAACTCTGTCACGGCTACCTCTTTTTTCTGAAGTATTTACCCTTAGGAAATCTCATATATTTTCACTGATTTAATGCCTGTAGATACACCATACCATCAATTCTGGTCTTCAGCCCAGACTTCTCCTTTTAGACCTATATATCCAATTGACTATTTAACATAACTTGAATATCTTAAATAAAACTCCACTCCCAAAATGTTCAAGACCAAACCCACTATTTTCTTCCTCAAATGTAGTTCTTCTTTAGGATCACCTATATAAGCTAATAGCATCATCATCATTATAATTACAAACACAGTGTGCTCCGTATATAATAAACACTATTCTAAGTTCAAAGTAAATAAACAATTTAATCCATGTTATTCTTACAGTGGAATGAGGTTAGCGCTGTATTTATCACATTTTACACATGAAAACATGAGACAGAGTAAAGTTCAGGGGCTTGCCCAAGGTCACAGAGTCTGGAAATGGCAGACTTGGATTTTGAAACCATGTAGTCTTGCTTTAGAATTCATACCCTCAGCCACTATACTATATTGCTTGTCCTCCCTGAGAGCATTCTCTTCCTTCCCACCAAATTGGGTCAATTTTATCTATATAAATGTGTCTGGACTATTTCATGTTCATCTCCATCGCTATCACTTTGGAATAAATCAACATCACCTCTGATTTGGGTTACTGTAATAGCCTCCTTATATTTCTTCATGTATCAATTCTTGTCTATTTATGATCTGTCCTTATTTAAAAATATACAAATAGAAGAATCACCCTGTTTCATACAGAGAGGTATGCTGTCTGTGATATATACACTGAAGGATCTTTTTAAGAAATCATGGAAAGGAAGTATTTATTTATTTTTTTTTTATATTTTTTTTTGGAAAGGAAGTATTTAGTACTCACTGAAAGCCATCATGGATGTGGGAATGACCTAGCATAGTAGGGTCAGGTGCATTGGATTATAATTTGCCTTTTATGTTCTAATTAATTTAAAAGTTAGCTCCCTGGGGTGTCTACTCTTCACCCCAAACAAATTAATTTATAAATATCTTGTTTGTCTTATATTTTATACATGGGAATGTTTTATATTTTCCATGGTAACAGTTTCCATTGAAAACTTGAAAAACAAATGGTATGTAAATAAAATAGCAAAATAAGTTTAAAAATTCTTATAGTGTAGTACTAAGTGGCAACTGAAATTTGGGGCTTAAATATTAACTATTTTACTGTAGAAAAAAGCAACAGAAACCAGGAAGTGATATATAATTTGGATATTATTAAACTGAACATAAGAATGGGAACTTAAAGATGTAATGTACATTCTCACCACACTTAAACTTTCTTAATTGCAAATATATGCATATGCATATATATGTGTATATAAAACATAATGATTAAAAGGTATGGGTAGATACAAAATTAAAGAATCAAAATAAGAAAATACTAATATATTTGCCATGCTTTATCCTTTGTGGATTTCTCATACTTTTTCCTATGTATAGACCTTTAAGACATATATTAGGTGATATTTATGCAAATATTACAATTTAGAAACACATTAAAAGTTCAGGGTGAATTTAAATTCTGCAGTAAATTGTAATGCTAATATACCATAATACATGTTGAGGAGTAAGTGCAGGCGTTGGGAGGTGGGATCGAGGGCAATGTCTGTATTATCTTGCCAGTAAACATGAACGCCTTCTGGTCAGCTCTATTACGGTTTTTCGCTTAGGGCATGTGATTGCTGGGCTGGTTGAAGAGATGATGCTGTAGTAAGGGGTAAAGACCGAGGACCAGAGAGACAGTTGGGAAGGTCAATGGCAGAATAATAGAGCTCTTAGGAAAGCCTGAGATGAGCCGTTAATTGAGCCAACTATTAGTACAGAAACTACAAAAACAAAGGAAGGGTGGATCATCAACAGATTAGTCTTTTGCCTAAGACACTAGTTTCAACCTGAGACCAAGAGTTTGACCTAGGCCCAAAGGGATCTGGAATAAATCATTTGGAAAGTTAAGAGCATGTGTTTGCAGATATCAGGACAACAGAATAAACACGACATTTTTCCATAAGTGGAGGAGGAATTTGGTGTTTGTGTGTGTGTGTGTCTGTGTGTGTGCATGTGTGTGGTATATCTTTTCCCAAGAGTTTTGGAGAGAAAAAAAGATTCCTACCCAAGAAGGGAGGAGAAGCAAAACATCTAGAGGAATGAAGCTGTTGGGGATGAGGCAGTCGGGGATGGCATGGCTAGAGGGAACCTCCTGTGCTAAGGTGACCGAAGGGCATTGCCATGGACACACTGTGAATGGGAAAATGCTTGTTTTATACTGTTTCACAACAGAGGACTTATGTGAAATTAAATATACACAAGGATGTAGTTTTTATGATAAAAATATGTCCACACACATAAAATGCCCAGGAATAGACTAAACTGAAATATGTCAAAATATTAACAATGGGATTGGGGATATCTTCTGCCTTCTTGATACTTTTTGTATCTTCTACAACCATAAAAAGTCTTTCCAATATATGAAAGAATTGTAGACCCCTTAGTGCAGAAAGTATTCAGAAATTAATGTGGTACGAAGAACAGGGATGCCTCACTATTGCTACCTGGTGGTTAGGGGTGCAGACCCAGGGGCTTACTCAACACTCCATCCGTGAACCGCGGGGGCTAAGCCCGGGGTCTCCAACGCTGTACAAGACAACTCACTGGGGGGACAGTGGCATGAAACCGTTAGGGTTTCTATTTATGGTTGAATAATAATGTGAGACGACTTGTAAGAAATATCACTAATCATTTTCTGCTTGCCAAAAAGCCAGGTTAAAATCTAGCTCTTTTTGGATATTTACTTGCATTAGATCCATCTGGTATCACATATTGATTTCTCAGTTGTAGGCATTATGGTTAGATTTCCACTGTTAGATGATGAGGATTTAGCTTTCGTTGATACACTCGACCACCCAACACACTTAAACTTCATGTCCCCATCCTCCTCCTATTACAGCTACGTGATAATCCTACTTAGAGCGGAGTTCAACATTTAGAATGTTGTCGAGTAGAAATCCGTGAACTTCTGAGAAATATGACCTATATTATTTTTCCTGTTCCGTACTCCTGCTCTACCCCTCCTGGCTTGCTTGGTAAGTTTCGCTTGGTTTTCTGAATAACCACTAAATGACTCCAAACATTCCATGGTTGTTTAAATCTTCTCTCAGAACAATCAAGTAAGATACTTAATCTACATCAAATATTCTACCCATTTCATTGTCTTAGAGCCTGTCTTCCAGGACGTTCCTAACCTGTCCTAACTCCGAGCATTTTTCTCTCTGGATCTGCAAAGATTTATCTCAACTTCAGTCAGTCTTCCTACTTCATTGATAGCTTGGTTGGATATTGATTTCAAGTTTGAAAATAAACATCATGCCAAATGTTGAAGGCATCCTTTTCCGATTGTTTGAGTTTCCTGTGTTGCTATAGAGAAGTCTTTAAGCATTCATATTTTTTATCTTTTTTAATGAATCAGTGTTGTCATTTTTCTGAAAATTTTTAGGATTTTCTCTTTTCTCATAATATTCTGAACTATCAATAACCTTCTCAATGTGTGTTTCAACTCTTGGCTGGCACCCAGTGGGATTACATTCTTACACTATGGAAATTTCCTTCAATTTTTGATGTAGTCTCCTCAGTTTCCTCTATTCTTTTTCTGAAATTTCCTATGATTCTCTTACTTTGTTTCTTGACATTTTTCTACTAGATTTTCCATTTACGATATATTTTTATATCTTTTTAACTACATTTTATATATTTATTTTATTTATATTCATATTTCATTTTTTGTCTTCTTGGTCCTCTTTTAAAGAATGCCACTCATGGATAAATTCCTAGAGTCACACATTGTACCAACACTGAATCATGATGAAATAGAAAATGTGAACAGACAGATTACTAGTAAGGAGATTGAGTCAGTAATCCAAAGTCTCTCAACCAAAAAAGTCCAGGACTAAATGGCTTCATTGATAAATTCTACCAAACATTAAAAGAATAATCAATGCCAATCTTTCTCAAATTTCCAAAAAATAGAAGAGGAGAGAATCTTCCAAACTCATTTTACTAGGCCAGCATTACCCTAATACCAAGACCATTCAAGGACACTACAAAAAAAAAAAGATAATTACACATCACTATCCAAGATGAACATAGATGCAAAAATCCTCAACAAAATTGTAGCAAGCCAAATTAAAGAATACGTTAAAAAAATCATATACCATTATTAGGTAAAATTTATAAAAATAATATGATCATATCAATAAATGTAGAAAACATGTTTAACAAAATTCAACATCAATTCATGATAAAGTGGGTACAGAGGAAATATATCTCAACATCAAAAAGACCATATATGACAAGCCCACGGTTAACATCATACTCAAAGATAAAAAGCTTAAAGTCTTTCTCCTAAGATCAGGAACAAACAAGGTTGCCTGCTCTCACCATTTCTATTCAATATAGTATTGGAAATCCCAGCCAGGGGGATCCCTGGGTGGCGCAGCGGTTTGGCGCCTGCCTTTGGCCCAGGGCGCGATCCTGGAGACCCGGGATCGAATCCCACATCAGGCTCCTGGTGCATGGAGCCTGCTTCTCCCTCTGCCTGTGTCTCTGCCTCTCTCTCTCTCTCTCTGTGACTATCATAAATAAAAATTAAAAAAAAAAAAAAAGGAAATCCCAGCCAGAACAATTAAGTAAGGGAGAAAAAGCCATCCAAAATCAAAAAGAAGTAAAACTGTCACCATTTGTAGATGAAATGTTATTATATATAGAAAACCTTAAAGACTTCATCAAAACACTGTTAGAACTAATAAAAAAATTCAGCAACACTGCAGGATACAAAATCCATGTGCAAAAATCTGTTGCATTTCTATACACTAAAATGAAATGTCAGAAAGAGAAACAAAGAAAACTACATCATTTATAATTGCCCACAAAAATAAAATATCTAGAAATAAATTAAACCAAGGATGGGAAATATCTGTATATTGAAGACTATATATTGTTAAAATTGATACTACTCAAAACTATCTTTAGGACCCAAACTACCCAAAACAATCTACAGTTTTGATGAAAATTTGATATCAAAATTCCAATGACATTTTTCAAAAACAAGAGCAAACAATCCTAAAATTGTATGGAACCACACACAAAAAAAAAAAAAAAAACCTGAATAGTCACAGTAATCTTGAGAAAGAACAAAACTGGAGGCATCATGCTGCCTGATTTCAAACTATATTAAAAATCTACAGCAATTAAAATAGTATGCTATTTGCATACAAATAGACACAGATCAGTGTAACAGAATAGAGAGCCCCAAAATAAACCCACATAGATATAGCCAATTAATTTATGACAAAGGAGCCAAGAATATATAATGTGGAAAGGACAGACTCTCCAATAAATGGTGTTGGAAAAACTGGACAGCCACATGCAAAACAATAAAATTTTACCACAATCTTACAGCATACACAAAAATTAATTCCAAATAGATTAAAAACTTGAACATAAGACCTGAAACCATAAAACTCCTAGAAGAAAACATAGATGGTTAGTTATTTGACATAGGGCTTAGTGATAATTTCTTCAATCTGACACCAAAAGCAAAAACAACAAAAACAAAAATAAATAAGTAGGACTACATCATACTAAAAAGTTTCTGCACAGCAAAGGAAACCATAAAAAAAATGAAGACAACCTACTAAACGAGATAAAATATTTTCAAATTGTATTTCTGATAAAAGGCTATTTACCGAAACATATAAAGATTTCATACAGCTCAATAGCAAAAAACACCAATTTTATTTTTAAAATCAACAATTTGATTTTAAACTGGGCAGAAGGGGGCACCTGGGTGGCCCAGCGGTTGAGCATCTGCCTTTGGCTCAAGGCATGATCCTGGGGTCCTGGGATCGAGTCCTGCCTCAGGCTCCCCTCCTGTTTTTCCCTCTTCCTATGTCTCTTCCTCTCTCTCTCTCTCTCTCTCTCTCTGTGTGTGTGTCTCATGAATAAATAAATAAATTCTAAAAAAAAAAAAAAAGGGCAGGTCTGAACAGACATTTTCCCAAAGAAAACTTACAAATGGCCAATAGGCACATGAAAAGATGCTCCATATCATTAATTATCAGGGAAATACAAATCAAAACCACAATGAGCTATCACCTCATACCTTTTAGTATAACTATTATCAAAAAGACAAGAAATAATAAGTGTTGGTGAGGATGTGGAGAAGAAGGAACCCTTGTGCACTGACAGTGGGAACGTAAATTGGTGCAGCCACTATGGAAACCAGTATTCAAGATCCTCAAAAAATTAAAATAGAACTACAACATGACGTAGCAATTCTACTTTGGGGTATTTATCAAAAGAAAATGAAAACACTAACTCAAAAAGAAATATTATGCTTGTGTTCATTGCAACATTATTTGCCACAGCAATGATATGGGAACAACCTAAGTGTCCATTGGTGGGTAAATGGATAAAGAAATTGTGGTAAATGTACACAGTGGACTATTACTCAGCCACAAAAAAATGAACAAAATCTTGCCATTTGTGACAACACAGATGGAGATCAAGGGCATTGTGCTAACTGAAATAGGTCAGAGAAAGACAAATACATGATCTCTCTCACAAGTAGAATCTTTAAAAAAAAAAACCCCACAAATACAAAAACACACAAAAGAACAAGCTCATAGATGCAGAGAACAGATTAGTAGTTGCTGGAGGCAGCGGGTCAGATAAATACGTGAAGACGGTGTAAATTTATTAAAAAATTAAAATTAAAAAAATTAAAATTAAAAAAAGGAGTGTACAAGACAGCATATCGTATGCTACATTTGTTTGTAAAAAAAAAAAGCAAAAATAAAACAACATATCTATGTTATGAGAAATAAAAGGATATTCATATTCCATGAATGCAATTCCTTTGTTTTCCTCTGAATATATTAATGATAGTTTCCTTTCCTGTGTTTTCCTTCTTCTTGCATAGTCCCTGTTTCCTGCAGCTTTCTGCTTTCTTTTTGCTTCTTTGGAACTTTCATGCCCGAGGTTTTCTTCAGCTATCCAGGACCTTCTCGCTGTTTGCTTATATTTGAGACCATGAAAAGCTGTCTGGAAGCTCTGTACCCCTGCTTTGGGAGTTGTTGACTGTGGGCTTCGCTGCAGTACCTCTGACTGGGCCTCTTCTTTCTCTGAGAAAATCCAATTGTATATATTTTCACCTTTTCTTTTCTTTTTTTTATTTTCACCTTTCCTTTATGCTGATTATATTCCCCAGGAGAGGATCTCCTGACGTCCTGCCTGCTGACGCCTGGAAGGGACAGGCCTGGATCCTGGAACTAGTGGAGTAGAAGCAAGGTTTCCCCCATTCTGCAGGTAAACTGCCTCTCAACGCCCCCCCCTTCATCGTGAAACCCTCTGTGACCTGAACTGTGCCTGATTCTCCTTACTCTCTGCTTTACTGGTCTGAAGAGGACACTGGTGTTTGGTGGAAGAGAAGCAGTTGCATCTGTGTGGAGTTGAGGAAAAATCTGGGAATTCATCTGTTTTCATAAGCAGTTTTTTACCCCTGATTTTCAACATTTTAAAAACTTTGAAGGCTGCTGCTATGTAACCTGGATTGTTCATTGCCTCTCCTCACTGTTGATTTAGGATTCCACTTTTATGAGATAACTGAGTCATTTCATATCCATCCTTTTACTTTCCAGCTTCCAAAATGATTTTGCTGTCATCTCTTCTCTTGACATTTACATAATCATGACTTATGACTTAAAAGGTCTATTTGTTCCTGTTTTAATGGAGATTTAGGAGATACTGAAGGTAAATGGGTGTATTCAATCTAGCATCTTACTGGAAGATGCAACCTTTCTCTTACATTAAAAAATAGATTAATCTTAACTAATAATCATTGCACGGACTGACCTCCGTTCATGGTCTATATGTCAGCGGGTGATATAGGGAAAGATGGGGGGAGGAAAAGCTCAATAGTGTGAGGAGCGATTGACAGCGGGGCCCTATCTCCCTCTTTGCTCTCAGCATATTGAGTTTACATGTGCTTGGTTAAGTGAATAACAGTTACACTTTCTAGTTTTAATTAAAACAGCCCTCTCATAACGTGCATGTGGCTTTAAATGATTTCTATAGGAAATTATTCATGTAAAGAAAGCCCAGAATAAAGATAATACATAAGTGAACGGCAAGAAAATAGCAGGAGAGACCCTTCTCCTACTGTTGATATGAACTCATCATGAAGCTCTGGTAAGAATCTAGTCTGTAATAACCTGAAAAACTCAGAGCAGTTGGTAACAAAACTGAAGTTATCAATAAGACTCCTGGAAATATGATTTATATACACTGTAGTTAATAACGAATTATGCTGCATATTGTGAATTGGAATATTAGTTTACATAGTAATAGTATGATGAATAGAAAGGTCTTTAAAATTAAACACTTAAGACCTGAGGACTCTTTATAAAAATTCTATTTTTTCAGCAATATCAAAAATCATAATTAAATCAAAGATTTATTTTATAAAATGCTATTATCCTATATGTTAAATATTTAGAAGCTTCCTTTGTAATTTATTTGTGAATATCCAAAAATAAATATGTATTAGAAAAAAATCTTTTTCTTTCTATAGCAGTAAAAATGACTGACATAATATATAATAAATAATATAGTATTTTTCTTTTCCACAGCATGACAAATCAGATTTCCTGTTAAATAAAATGTTTAAAAAGCACGTTAAAAATGTATCTCAAAACTATGCAAAAATAGGGAATTTGCCTTGACCCTAAATCAAGTGAAAGTGGGAATCTTAAGTGAGTAACTAGGCAGCTTTTTGATCTGAGAATCTCAATCTTTTTTTTCCAGAAAGAGCTGGATATGGCAGATAATGCCTAAGGCCCATCATCTATGAGGAACCCTACAGGAAAATACGCATAAAGCTGGTGTCCTCTGCAAAAGTTGACAATAAGGAAATCTCATGCTGACTTACAGGAAAACAAAATGTAGCCTAAAAACTCCTAATCATGAGCATTTTTAGCCTAAATTAGTGTTACCTGTCTGTTAAAATAAAAACAATAATATAAAAGCTCTTCTAGGAAGCTGCAACTCAAGACTTAAGGAATTTCCAGAGAAGTCTCAAGGAAACCTACTATTTCAATACTTACATAGCTCAATATCTCAAAAGCAAACAATCCAGTTAAAAAAAAAAGGGCAGAACACATGAATAGATATTTTTCCAAAGAAGACATCCAGATGGCCAACAGACACATGGAAAGGTGCTCCACATCCCTCATCATCAGGGAAATGCAAATCAATACCACAAGGAGACACCACCTCACAGCCCTCAGAAGGGCTAAAATTAACACAGGAAACAATAGATGTCAGTGAAGATGTGGAGAAAGGGAAACCCTGTCGCACTGTGGGTGGGGATGAAAACTGGTATAGCCACTGTGGAGAGCAGTGGCGGGGGCGGGGGGGGCTCAAAGAGTTAGAAATAGAGCTACCCTGTGATTCAGCAATTGTACTACTGGGTATTTACCTAAAGGATACAAACATACTGATTCAAAGGCGCACCTGCACCCCGATGTTTACAGCAGCATTATCAGCAAGAGCCAAACTACACAAAGAGCCCAATGTCCATCAACTGATGAATGGATAAAGAAGATATGACATACGTATATGTGTGTGTGTGTGTGTGTGTGAATATTAGCAAAAAAAATGATATCTTGTCATTTGCAACAACATAGATAGATCTAAAGGGTATAATGCTAAGTGAAATAAGTCAGAGAAAGACAAATATTATACAATTTTACTCATACAGGGAACTTAAGAAACAAGACAAATGAACAAAGAAAAAAAAAAGACAAACCAAAAAATAATCTTAACCATAGAGAACAAGTTAGTTGTTACTATAGGGGAGGTGGGCAGAGGGATGGGCGAAATAGGTAAAATAGGTGACGGGAGCTAAGAATACACTGGTCATGATGAGCACTGACTAATATAGAGAACTGTTGAATCACTGTGTGGTACACCTGAGACTAATATAACACTGTATGTTAACTATATTGGAATGAAAATAAGTACCAAAAAAAAAGAAAAAGAAAAAGAAAGAAAGAAAGAAAGAAAGAAAGAAAGAAAGAAAGAAAAAAGCAAGCAAGCTGGCATTGCTTCATTAGCATCAGACAAATAAACTCTAAGACCCCAAAACATCGGGGCACTGAAAAATGTAAAAGCATTAATTAACCAGGAATATATAAACATTCTAAACTGGTAGGGACACAATAACATAATCTAAATAAGTCCAAAGTATATAGAAACCAAAATTGACAGAACTAGCAGGAGAAAGAGTCATATCCATAACCTAGAGGGAGATTTTTAACAAAACAGTTTCATTAACTGCTGGGTTAAGTAGACAAAAAATCAGGTCACAGACAATTTGAAAAACAACCAGCAAACTTGATTTAACAGACTTTTGGAAAATATTGCTCCCAGTAAGTTGAGAGTATACAATTCTTTTTAAGCACGACGAGACATTTATCACAATTGACCATGTGCTAGCCCATAAATCTGCCTCAACAAGAACTGATGTCATATAAACAATTTCTGAGCACAGTAAAATGAAGTCAGAAATAAAAACAGAAGAACAAAAAGTATCACAAAAGTCTCATTTATTTCAGATTTTAAAATGCACTTCTAAGCAACTCATGAAGGGAAGAATCTAGTATAACAGAAATCCAGAAGATACAAAGAACTGAAAAATATGTGATGGAGCTAAGTTAATGGGAGAAAATTCATCTCCTTAAATCCTTACTTTGGAAGAGAAGAAAAGCTCACGTTTCATAATGTGAATGTCTAATTTAAAAAGTAAAAGAAAAAAAAATAATAAAAAAATAAAAACTAAAAGAGCAGCAGAATGAATGTAAAGATAAAGTAAAACAAAATAATAAAGAGAGGAAATGAATAAATTAGAATACTTATAAAATATGATCAAAGAAACAAAAGTCAGTTCTTTGACAAGACTCGTAAGACTAATAAAACTAATTTTTGAAAGACTATTGAAAAAAAAAGCTTAAAAGATTAAGTAGAAATATTAGCAATGACAAAATCTATAACTAAAAATACTTTAGAAATTAAATTGGTCTTGGTGATATTATAAACACCATATGCTATTAGCCGCAGGACGGAAGGCATACGGATCCTGGAAAAATACAACTCAAGAAGAAATAGAAAATGTAATTAATCCTAAAGCCAGGAAAGTGATAGAGCAACTCCTGGGAGCCTCTGCCTTTTGCGTTCTCCTCTTCCTGTGAGCTGGAGTAGAGGATGGGGAGGGCGAGGGGAGGCAGCGATCTTGCCCCGAGGGGTTGTTGGTGATCTTGCCCCGGGGGGTTGTTGGTGCTGAGGCCTCGGAGCTGGGAGGCAGAGTCGGGCAGGTGATGTGGAGCCGCCCTGCCCGCTTACTTCTCTCTCGTTAAGACTCTTGCTATTTGGGGGCTCTGTGGTGATGAAGGGGTAACCAGGACGAGCAGAAACACCGAAAAGAGGACGAGAGAATGATTGTCACGACCCTCCGGCCTGTGTGTCTGGGCGAGGGGACCGGTGAGTGACTGAGCAGAGGAGGCGGAACCAGACAAGGCCCCGAGACTTTTCGGAATTAGTTAAGCTGGGGTGTGAGGTACACCATTTCGTGCATTTTTATATCCTTTAAATTCTTTCTGTTGCGTTTAATAAATGTGTGTCTATTTCACATATTTCATGATCAAGTGCAAAAGCCATTTGGGGACAAAGCAAAATGAATGTTTTCCTGCTTTAGGGAATGCTCTTGGAGGACGCTCGGAAACACGCTGCTGAGGGTGGAGAAGACAAGGTCCCCCGGAGAGCAGACGCGGCCGTGGGAGGCTCCCCCCGGCCCCCCGGCCCACCCTTAGCTCCAGATGCCAGGACTCCCATTTCGGGGACTCACAGATGGAAGACTCGTGGGACCAAAGCTCTTCTCAGCGGTCGTTTCAACAGCACAACGTTGTGTGGAAACAGGCCTGAGCGCAGACACCGAAGGAGCCGGGCCTTTGACCTTGACGACGACCGGGACCACGGGGAGGTCGTGGGCCCGGGCTGCTGCCGGGTCCCCTCTCCTCGTTACAGCGAATGTCAAAAAAATTCTTCACTCAGGAGTGAATTCACCTCACCCGCTTCCGTCCTGAATCGGGAAGTCCTCGGGGTGTGATTCCAGGCGGACCGGGCCGGCTGCTGCCCCACGCGCTCTCCACCGTGGCCGGACGAGCCCAGGCTTCTGCTACACACTGGGGGTGACAGGCACCCGGGTTCTGGACGGAAATGTGATCTCCCTGTTGGTCTAGGAAGTAAGGGGGCTACGGTTTCTTCTAGAAGCCCCACTTCTCCTCCCAGAGGCCGAGGACGCTGCCCCATCAGGAGAGACCACAGGGCACACGGGTGCACACGGCCCGCCCTGAGATGACCCGGCTGGCATCCGAGACCACGCTCGGCCACTGCAGGGGCCCGCACTGCCTGCCCGGCCGGAGGTGCCCAGAGCGCAGGCCCCACACACACACGTGCAAGAGCCAAACACGGGAAGTGGGTGAGCACCCAGGTGCTGCCGAAGGATAGGGGCGATCCTCTCACGGCCACACGGACACCCAGCCACCTGGCTGTGACCTGAGACATGTAGACATTACCCCAATCCAGCCAATCAGCACACCCTCCACGTCCCTCTCCGTCCTTCCTTCCTTCCTTCCTTCCTTCCTTGTCCTCCTCCTCCTCCTCCTCCTTCTCCTTCTCCTCCTTTTCTTCTTCTTCTTCTCCTTCTTCTCTTCTCTTCTTCTTCTTCTCTTTTTTTTCTTTCTTTCTTTCTTTCTTTCTTTCTTTCTTTCTTTCTTTCTTTCTTTCTTTCTTTCGTCAGACATTCAAGCACCATCACCCCACCTAACCAACTTCCACCATACAACACTGCCAAGTATACTTTAACTTTATACGCTTGGAGCTTATCCGTCTTACAGCCACAAGTTTGCACCCCATCCCTCAACCCTTGACAACCACTTCTTTACTCTTTGTTTTTATGAGTTTGACTTTTTATTTTCTTTAGATTCCACATATAAATGCTACCGCACTATATTTGTACTTTGCTGCCTGTCTTCTTTCACTTAGTCGAATGTCCTCAAATTTCATGCATGTTCTTACAAATGGCAGGATTTCCTTCTGTTTCCTTCTGTTCCATAACATTCCACTGAATACGCATAACGCATGTATCCATCCATCCGTCGGTGGACACGTTCTCCGTATTGTAGCTAATGCGAATAATGCTGCAATGAACATACGCGCAGATATCCCTCTGGGATCTTGTTTTCATTTCCTTTGGATCTATACCCAGAAGTGGGATTATCTATTATCATATGGTAATCCCATTTTTAATGTTTTAGTGAACCTCTGTACTGCCTTCTGTGGTGACTGCACCAGTTTACACCACCGAGAGTACACAGGGCTCCTGTTTCTCCACATCCTTGCCAACACCTGTTATCTACTGTCACTTCGATGCTGCTCTTTCTCTGTCATCATCTCTCTATAAACTACAGGACTTGGCTGGATGAGTGAAAGAAGACACGTAGGTTGTGTCAGGTGAGGACTGACATTGACCTTGCCACCCAATTTCACCCAGCATTGAATTGAAGCATAATCAAGGAGGATAAACTCCTGTTTACATTTGATAGACACCAGAAATTCTAGATTTGATATCCCCTAACTTGGCAGAACCAATGACCCTAGCCCATGATATTATGAACCGTGCTTATTACCGTTAATACGGCTCTTTGAATTCTTGGAGAACATTAAACAGTGTCCTTTAACATAATTCGGTTTTCAAAAATAAGGAATTTCACCCCCAAACTAAACACTCAATTAAAAAGCAATATTTAATTTGTTCAAAGAAATTTTTCCTTTGAACTTTTCCCTTTAGAGAACTACAAATTATATAAGATGAATGGAAAACAATTATCTTAGACCTTTCATTAAAAGCGAACCGATTCTCCGATTCCTTTCATTTGAAGATGCCTGGAGTTTAGAAATGGAGCTAGTATAAAAATCTGGGATATCTCTTTGAATGATACTGGTGCTTGTGAGGAAGGGAAAAATCTAGCAATTTCATTCTTCTTTTGGTATGTAAAAAAATGGAAATAATATGAGTGATGATGACTGGTCTCTCAGTTTTCTCACTGGAACCTGACAAATATATTTCTCCATGTACTGCCAGTGTCCTTTTAGTGTATTCCATTCTTTTTGTCCCTTTTCTTCTCAAAAAAATATTTTAACTTCTTTTGGAATCATGCAGGATTTACAGGCTAAGTATCTACCCACCACGTTTATTCTGGACACAAGTAGGAAGCTCTGCTAATCTTTGGGTCATGGCCTATGATAAGAACAGAACTTGGCGAGTCGTGGAAAACATCTATGTTTAGATATGCAGAATTGGAAGATGACTATTCTTTAATCAGTTTCTGGAATCTAAGGGACTAGTGACTATCCACCATCTTTAAAACCAACATGTAATCATCACCATCAGCAGCCAAAGTAATGGCAAAAATATCATCATCATCATCATCATCATCATCATCATCATCCTCATCATCTGCATCAGAAGTTTGCAGTTTTATTAACAAGAATTTTAGGGCTGATAAATTTTAGTTCCCAACCCTTGCTTTCTTTCCACCAAAAACGAAACTGATCTCCATAAATAGCCAAGACAATCCTGAGATAGAAGAACAAAGCTGAAGGTATCCCACTTCCTGGTTTCAAACTATATTACTAAGCTGTATAATCACAATACTCTGGAATTGGCATAAAAACAGACACACAGACCAATGCAAAAGGATTGAGAGCCCAGAAATAAATCCTCACGTATACAGTGAACCCACATGTGTCAAGGAGCCAAGATACCCAGTGAGGACATGTCTCTTCAATGAATGGTGTTGGGAAAATTCAATAACCACGTGCAGAAGAATAACATTGGATTCCTATCTTGTACTCCTCACAAATATTAACTTAAAATGAATTAAGGACCCCAAACTGTAGAGCTCCTAGAAGAAACCATAGGCACATACTCCTTAACATTGGTCTTGGCAACACTTTTTTAATGTGACACCAAAAGCAGGTAATACTTTCACGTATCTCTAATAAAGAACACTTTTGTAAAGTAAAAAGTCATCCTTTAATTTTTCTTTTACACGAAACTGAATTTTTATACCTTGAGTTCTAGAAAGACCATAGAATCATTGTTTAAAGGCCTTCCTTGCTCTCTTCCCCCAAACTCAGAAGTCAATCCTTATTGCCTATGATGTACCCAAATTGCCTTACTTTTGCCCCCCTGGAGAGTTATTCCTCCTTCTGCGTTCCCCTTCTCAAGCAGTGGCGTCACAGCCTACCTTTAGCGAGTTTATTCCAGCAAAGCGTCTTCTCTACGTTTCTCTCTCTTGTCTTCAAAGTCTGATTAATCAAAAAGTCCAGTTAGGTTCACACCCTCTGCCCTTCGAATTGTTGCCATGGTGAGTCTCTCAATGGCAGAACCTACCGTGCTGCTCTCTAGCTTCAGCGATTCCTAAGGTCTCTGAGACAAGCTCTGCGCTGTCGGCTGCCTTCACCAACCGTGTCTAACGCGGCCCGAGCTCTCCAGGCATCTCACTCACCACAACTCAGCCCTGGCACCTGCAGTACAGACGTTTCCTGAAGGAGCCCTGCTCTCTACATACTTGGGTCCTTGAATTCATTGTTTTTTCTAATTAGAATACCTCTTATCTTTCCACTCGTTAGTTAATTAACCAGGATAGGGATCTACTGAGCATCTACCCTGTGTTAGGGGACGAAGCGCGCCAGGGGATGAGGTGGTCAACGACGCAGACAAGGCGCCTGCATACACGGAGCCTGCACTCTGCTGCCGAAACGTGCTGTCTCCTCCTGGACTCACGTTCCTTTCGCTCGCACCCCATCCTGCGATACCCCGATTCAGTGAGTCCCTCCACCTTTGGAAGACTCAGCCGCTGTGCATGCTTTTGTCGTAGAATTTATTTATGTCACACATTTTTTTCTTTCTTTTTTTTTTAAGTCCATGTTCCCCACTAGACTCTGAGCTGCTTACAGTAAGGGCCAGGTCTTTTCACCAATGGACCCTCCTAAAATGCCGAGGACAGTGTTAGATGTCAGGTTGATTTGAAGGGGCTTGACCCAAAATTTAGGCATCGTGCCAGAAAAGTGGGTTTCTAAAGTTAACCGTGAGGAAGTTACTGTGTGCAAGGATATTCTTTCTGTTTATGCTTGCCAATTTTCATGATATTTAAAGCTCATTTGTAATGTATTCTTCTGTAATATACCTCACGTACTATTGATTTTCTGTTTTAAAAGAATTGTTTCTATTCCTAAAGATGATAATGTTCTCATAAATATATATTCAATACTCATCTTTAAAGCCCCTAACCCTTACACTGTAGCTAATGGCTTAAAACGTATCTTCGTTATTTGTATTCTGTTTACAAAGAAATCATTCTTTCCCTGAAGATTTCTGTAAATAGCAAGAAGGTTTTCTTTCTCCTAGTGAGTCGCAAGTAAATGCATTGTAGTCGAAGGAAGGACCATATGCCCCACTCCATTCCTAATGCCATGGTTACCAGAAAACCATTTCTATGCAGGATTATTTTTCAGTGGTCTCAAGATCTATTGCTCCCAATACAACTTAATATAGGATTTTTATATTGATTTATTGTGGGTGCAATGAATTCTATGCGATAGTTTACAAGAGTCTCCTTCCTTCCTTCAATAGCTAGAATGACTACGACTCCTTCATCTGTTTGACAAGAGCGATTCATAAATTCTGTACTGAATTTTTTACTGGGGACACTAAAGATAACTGGATTGTAATTAGGCAAATAAGAGTTGCTCTAAGTTTATGACCTGAAAGAAATAAGGATAGTTCTAGTGAAAATCAGGCTTTCGGGCTGATAAGATTTTACTAAGAAAATGAGACATTCTGAGACTGGAATTATATTTCTTTAAACTGCATATGCTAACTCCCATCACCATGAACTCAGTGGAAGGAGAAACTAATGATGCTAATCCTCAAACCCAAACATGTTTTCTACCAGAGTGTTGATTTTAGTCTATGTCTGCGAGGACTCATCAAACCATTACACCCGCTTTGACTTAGGCAAGGAAGGAAGTAACAGGTTTTAATGTGCATACATCTCAGGGCGCCCGGGGGGCTCGGCTGGTTGAGCATCTCGCTCTTGATTTCAACCCAGTCATGATTTCAGGGTCATGAGATCGAGCCCCGGGGATGGACTCCACACTGAGCTTGGATCCTGCTTAGGATTCTCTCTCTTTCTCTCCCCTTCCCTCCTCCCTTTCTAAAAATAAAAGAAAAAATGCATGCACCTCTAACGGCAGGTCTAAGATAATTTCACATATAATTATTTAGAAAGAATCACATTTAAGGTACCTTTTCTGGCTCCGTCTTGCTCGAAACTTTTCCTGCATCATTACCGTATCTGAAAAATAAATTGACCCAGTTTATAATTTTATTAAAATGTAATTTAGAAAATCCTGATCAAAATGTCAATATTCCTTACCCTGGAGCTGGTATTGTCTTCTCATTCCTCTCATTTGTTTCTTGTCCATTAACACTTTCTGCAAAGTAGTAAAGAAAAACAATTTAAAGGGTTATCAGCATGTGCCTGTGTGGGTGTGTAAAGATGCAGGCATTACTAGAAACTGAAAATAAATTCACCTGTACTGACATAACATTCATTTTAATAAAGCATTTTATAAATATAGATATCACCCCACCATTTTTCACTCCACCAGGGCAATTTATCAGAGCCAGAAATAACCACGGCCAAATGTAATAATACTCTTTCCAAATGGAATGTCGGAAGTAACGATTCCCACCATTATGCAGGAAGGTCGATTCTGTCTGAGAATCGGGGCCCATGAGAGGCGGGAGGGAGAGAGCTCCCTCAGGGGCTGGAGGCTCCGACGGGGATTCTCTCTCTATTTCCAGAGCATGTGGATTCAACCATTAGAGGAAGGTAAAATATGCGGCAATGCCGCTCCCTTGCATTAATACTGGGAACTACAGAAAGGAGAGAGTTAAATGCACGTCCTGCTGGTGTGGCCGGTGGAACCCACGCCAGGCCTCTTGAGCTTCTGCTGGGGCGCCATGTGATACCGTCGATCTCCAGTCCATGGTTGGTGGATCCACCGAGAGAGGTCATCTGAGTGGCCTCCACCTCCGCCTGGGCGCTGATGATCTGCTGGGCCACGGCCTCCACGATGGGCATCACCATGGCAGCGGTTGACGTGTTGCTGAGCCACATGGACAGGAAGGCGGTGCTGCTCATGAGCCCCAGCGTCAGCCTGGAACGAGAGGGCTTTTAGGGGGAAGGGCTCTCCAGCGTCCCCGCTCTGTGACTCTACTGGAAGGGACGCTGCTGCTGGGCTGGGGACAGTTTCAAGACACACGTCGGTTCGGGCTCCTCTCAGATGAGGAACCCGAGGATGGTGGAGCCAGGAGGGGACGGAAGCGGCATTTGGAAGAGGGATGTTCTTATGGGATGAGACTCTCTCACCCCAGGAGAGGGGTCAGTTATGACCAACTGCAAGTCAAACTGAGTGTATGACCGCTTACATGTCACGCCAATATCTGAAGGCCCTTGATGAGTGACACTTACCTTGAAATACTACTTAGATGAAATCAAATCAGTCTTTCAATTTAGGGCCCCTTACTCTTTCTTTGATCTTTTGGTCACATCTCTGTATTAGTATGTGTGCCAAGGAGGCACAAGGACAAGCGGAGAAATTAATATTTGTAAATCTACTTTTTACCTTTGCCTGCCCTGGTTCGATATACGGTAGGTGGAGGAGAATGGTTAAAATTGCCAGCTGAAACGCAGTGTCAGAATTTCCTGTAGATTCTATTATTTGTGCTTTCCCGAATTCGACACTCCTGCCTGTGGTCAAGAACTGGATGTGTGACATTGTCTTCTCTTATAAATAGAGTAGTTCTTCTCCCTTAAAAATAGCACCCCTCAGATTGTAGGGTTTTAAATCATATTTTTAAGCTTTCAAAATCACACTTGGGGAAAAAATATCCTCTCTTTTGAGTTGGAAATCCCAGAAAATCATTCAGAGGCAGATCTTTCCATATAGAGCCACTTATGAGATTCTGTGACTCCCTTTGTAGGTAGATCTACAAGACAAAGTCTGCACTCCAGGTTTCAACTTCAGATCAAGTGAATGATTTCTACATATAAAACTTTTTAGATACCTGTTTAAACAAGAAATGGTTCTCGATAAAAACTAAACTAGAAATACTTTTAATTTAAGACATTGGCAAGACGTGAAATCTTCCTGTAAAAAAAGATAGCGCGCAGATAAGCCTGCGTGGGGAGAATGCCTTCAAAGCCACGTAGTGGCACAACGGGGAGGACTCTGCTCCGCTGTGCAGCTCACTACCCCGTCCCTTGGGGTCACTGAACAGGTGGTCAAGGAAAAGATACACATGTCTATGGCACCCCAAGGGGCAGGAAACACCATTTCATCTCAAGAATGAAATTCTATTAATACATATATGTCATAAAAATTAAAGTAACGAATATTTTTTTTAAAAATTGGCTCATCTAAGTTATTTTTTGTATTTAACAAAACTGTTTGATTCATAAATGATAAATACAGATGAGGATATATTCTAGGAGGAATTATGCAACATGAATCAATACAATTTTCTTGTTTTCCAAGAAAAATGAGAAGGGAAGAACCACCTAAGGCTTTAGAGCTTAACGCTATGATGCAAGTGTTTATGACACTGGAAAATATTTTTTTTTAGCTCACATCCATGTTCTTAACAAGAGCTAGAATTAAAACTAAAATAGACAATGTAAAGGAAAAAAAAGTATTTCAGCGGGGAAAATCAGTCAACTGAGCGATTTCACACTCTGTAGATGAAATTTCTTAAGTTGGTTGTTTGGTTTCGCAGCGGTTCACTTAAAAAGAAGAATGTTCACCCTGGAATTTTCCTGCACACATCTGCATTTTGTCAGTCACGTCTTTGTCTTTGGTTCTGAACGTCCTCCCTGTGATCAGGGATGCTCTTGAACAAGCCTTGCATGTGAAATCGGCCAAATAAACGAGGTAGGCCTGAAATCTACTCTGAAGTCTCCTCCCGTCTGTTGGGGTTCAAGGCTGCTCACTGCGTGTGGAAGGCGCAGGGGTCCTGTGCACTTAGCCCAGCCTCCGTGTAATTAGACCTGGAAGCTCTTGCTGCTATTGTTTCCTCCTACAACACCAGGGCACTTTACATCCCTCTCATATTTGCAGAGGAAAAAAGGCATGAATTACACGGAGATATGAATGACTGCCTGGATGTGCATTACCTATTTAGCTATTTGCTCTGTTTGGAAAGCACACCTGGAACAGTACGGGGAGTACTTACCATGCTGGGTTCACACCCACTGTCATCACCATTCTCAGAGCAATCCTCTTGTGCAAGTTCCATTTTTCTATTGATGTTGCTAGACAGATGACTCCAATTAGCAGTAGGTGAAAGTCTTTGAAATAAGCAGATGCCACCTGAAATTATAAACCCATGATTATTTATTTATTTATTTATTTATTTATTTATTATTTTTTAATAAATTTATTTTTTATTGGTGTTCAATTTGTCAACATACAGAATAACACCCAGTGCTCATTCCGTCAAGTGCCCCCCTCAGTGCCCACCACCCGGTCACCCCCACTCCCCGCCCACCTCCCCTTCCACCACCCCTAGTTCGTTTCCCAGAGTCAGGAGTCTTTCATGTTCTGTCTCCCTTTCTGATATTTATTTATTTATATCGGTAGGAAAATAGTATTGCACAAGAAAGCATTGTCCACTTTGCTCTATTCAAACGTTACTACCTTGATGGAGCTCCTTCCTGCTTCTCGCACGGTTACTATTGGATCTGTGTCTTCCTATTCTGCCCCTTACCATTGTCACAGCTAGTTTTCTGAAGTGTAAATCTAATCACATCATTGTGCTCCTTGTACGCCTTCACTGGACTCCACGTCTTTTAAGACTTTATCCAAATTTCCCACCCAACATGTCTTCTTCTTCTTTTTTTTAAGATTTTATTTATTTATTCATGAGAGACACACAGAGAGAGGCAGAGACCCAGGCAGAGGGAGAAGCAGGCTCCATGCAGGGAGCCCAACGTCAGACTTGATCCCAGGTTTCCAGGATCACGCCCTGGGCTGAAGGTGGCGCTAAACCGCTGAGCCACCCGGGCTGCCCCCCAACATGTCTCCTAAGATTCTTCATCACCTAGTCCTATCTCACTTTTCCAGCTTAGTCTGTTAGTGCTCGGCCAACTTTTCCTACGTGTGACATTCTCTGGTCACAGAGATGCTCTAACACTTGCCTGTCATTTAACCTGGAATGACTCTCTTCTCTTTGGTGATCCAACATCTTCCTTCACGGATGAACTCAGGCGTCAGTTCTAAGATTCCTTCCCTGACTGTCCTCAACTTGGTTGGATGCTACTTCCTTTTGCCAGAGCACATCTTAATCTATACAGTGATCATTTATTTACTTAGTTATCCCCTTTATTAGACTAGACATATTTTAAAGGCAGAGATGTATCTTCCTAATCATTGAATTTGTGGACTTGGCCCATGCCCGACACACACTGGCACCCAGGAGAGATTGAATTACTAAGTCCCTAGACTCAAGCTTAGAGGTTATTAGGCGATAAAAACAAGTTAACAGACTGCAGTAAGGCATCATAGGTGGATGGGACATGTTTCTTCAAGGTAGAGTTGAGGCTCAAAGAGTAAGCGACCACCTTTTTCTAGGGGAATTGGCAAAGTCTTCTTAGAGGACCCGATACTCAAGTTGACTCTTAAAAGATGAATAGACATTTGAATTTTTCTCTTCTCATCTCTTTTACAGTTTTGCTCATGAAAATAAGACCCACTCACCCTATTATCACAGTCTGAGAATTCAATGAAAAAAATAAATGCAGAATGACTTCAAAAACACAAAGGAGCAGCAAGCCATTATTAGTAAGTACTTAAACACAGAAGGAAGGCCAGGACCATGAGACATTCTTATTGTGATCTCTTTAGATTATGCTAACAGTTGGCTGACTTGGTCTGTAAAAGGTCAGATAATAAATGTTTTAGACTTTGTGAGCCTTATTGTTTCTATTGCAACTACTCAACTTGTCTTTGTAGCAAAAAAAGCAGCCAAAGAAAATATGTAAATGGATGGCCATGGCTTTGTGTGTTTCCAATAAAATTTTATTTTAAAAGTTGGGTAGCGGGCTGGATTTGGCCCTCAGATTCATAGTGTGCCAATCTCTTAATAGACTATGTAAACAAAAAATGGCCTCTAGCCCAATTGTCTAAATGAAATCAATTGCAGTTTAAGGAGGAATTTTCACATTCTTTGCTTTTCATTGTATTACCCATTCTTTGGGTTTCATCAGGTTAGTGTATTTGTGGCACATTAGTCACAAGCATATGTGTTTCTTTATAGCCTACAGACATAGGAGGTAATAAGAGAAAATGCTACTGGTTTGAAAAGGCCACTGATATTTTTGAGGCAAAGTAGGCATGTCAAATAAAATTCCTAATGAAATTTGAAATCTATTTTTAAGATCAAGATAGTCCTATTTCTGTCTCAAAATGGGATTTCATAAAAAAAAAATTGCAGTTTTGCAATCACAGCACCTGGGTTCTCTCTTGGCTATAAAATGTACCAGTTCACAAGCTTTCTACAAGTCAATATGCTTGCCCATAAAAGTTTAATAATACTGCACATCAAGTTTGTGAATTAAATGAGATTTTTTAGAAAAGCTCTTAGTAATAATGCATATGATTAGAAATAATTCTATTATATCGTATATATTTTGCTGTTTTAAAAAATATTTATTTATGCTTTGTTACTAATTCCAATGGTCAAGTCCCAGTTTTCACATTAATTAACCTATTAGCAGATTTGACACATTTGATCATTGCCTCATCCTTTTTTTTTTTTTTTAATTTTTTTTTAAAATTTATTTATGATAGTCACAGAGAGAGAGAGAGAGAGGCAGAGACACAGGCAGAGGGAGAAACAGGCTCCATGCACTGGGAGCCCGACGTGGGATTCGATCCCGGGTCTCCAGGATCGCGCCCTGGGCCAAAGGCAGGCGCCAAACCGCTGCGCCACCCAGGGATCCCTGCCTCATCCTTAAAACATTTCTTCACTTGGATTCCAGGATTCCACACTCTCCTGGCCTTCCTCCTACCTCAATAACCTATCCTTCTCATTCTTCTTTGCTAGTACTACTCTTCTCATCAATCTCTTAATATTTTAGTTTTCCAGAGCTTGTTCTTTGACCTCTTTGATTTTTTTAAAGATTTATTTATTTATTCAGTTATGATAGACAGAGAAAGAGAGAGAGAGAGAGAGAGAGAGAGAGAGGCAGAGATCCAGGCAGAGGGAGAAGCAGGCTCCATGCCGGGAACCCGACGTGGGACTCGATCCCGGGACCCCAGGATCCAGGCGCTAAACCGCCGAGCCACCCAGGGATCCCCGTCCTCTTTGATTTTGTTTTGTTTTGTTTTAAATCTTCACTCACTCTCTAAATCACCTCATCAAATTTTAGGGCTTTCCATACCATCTATTTGCTTGACAATTCTCAAATCTGTATTTCCAGCTCAGGTCTATCACACAAACTCTGGACTCATTTGTATTTAACTGCCTAATCAACACCTTCACTTAGACATTAGTTATTTCAAACTTAGTGTCAAGCTTTGTACTCCCGGCGTCAGCCTCTCTTTTGCAGGAAGCCTACTCTGCTCATAGTTTTCCCCATTTCAACTGATGGCAACTCCATTTTTCCAGCTGCCAAGTCAAAGAGTTTTGAAGCATCCTCGAATCCTTTTTATCTTCCCTGTCATATGCCGTATCGAATCATACAGGAAATTTTGTTGGTTTTAATCTTAAAAATACATTAACAATAGATTCAATATCCCCATTACTATCCCTGCTCTGAATTACCACGGCCTCTCAACTGGATTATTGCAATAACCTGCTACCCGTTTCCTTCTTTCTGCCTTATTTCTCAACACAGCAGTCCAAATTATCCTTTTAAATAAAAGTCAAACTGATAATGTCACTCTTCTACTTAAAACTCACTAGAGGGTCTCATTTCATTGAGAGTCACACCTTTGAGGTGGCCTACCTTGGCCCTCGGGGGTCGAGGCCCTCTGCTAATGATCTCCCTGGAGATCAACACCTCCCTCCTGTCCTTACCTGCTCTCGTCACACCGCAGACACGTACCCGCCTCGACATCTTCATGGTGGGTGTTTGCCCTCAGCAATGGGTGTTCCCCCGATGGCCACACGACGAACTCCCTCATGTGTAAGTCTTTGTTCAAGTACTGACACCTTATCGAGGTCTACTCCGATCATCCTATTTAAAACTGAAACTCTCCTGATCTCCATTGTCCTGTTGCATTTTCTCATGACACCAATTACCTCCTAACTCACTGTAATTCACCTATACATTAAGGTATATTGTCTCTTCTCTCCTAGGAAGACGAGGACTCTTGTCTGTATTTACTCATTAATGTATTCCCAAGAGCCTAGCGCGTATTTATCAAACGACTGAGGAAATATGTGACATGACATCTGCATATGCATATGCACATATACCTCCACAGTTATGGGTGTAAAATTCATGTATAAACATATGGTCAATGACAATAATAATGATGTCTGTTTTGGAATATCTAACCGGGCACACTAAATATTTAGCATTTCAGATTTTATTCAACAGACACGAGAAAATTCAATACTTGTTGATATTCTTTGGTACAAGGTGCTCGGTAAGATATAGACATTTAGCATTGTCTTAATAAATACAGAAAGTGAGATTAAAACTATGGTGGCCAAAGAGGAGGCTGTGGAGGGCTCTGGGCTTAGGGGAGGATACCAAAGACTCACAATTGTCAATGGCTCTCAAGGAGCTGAGATTCAGTACGCTTCCGTGCGCTGGCATGAGAGTCCAACACCTTTGACTGTGGGTATTAAAATTCATAAGAACACTTGATGCATCGTACGCATTAGCATAACACATCTATATTGGCTTGACTCTCACAACCACCCCTGGATTGTGTGGCATTGTCATTCCCTACTCATACGTGGAAAAAAAGAAGCATTGCCGAGGGACAGATCAGGGTCATATAAGTAATTAGTGTGAATATTGGGTGGGTTTTTTATTATTATTTATTTATTTGACACAGAGAGAGAACATAAGCAGGGGAAGCAGCAGAGGAAGAGGGAGGAGCAGGCTCCCGGCCAAGTAGGGAGCCTGACGCAGGACTGGATCCCAGGGGCCTGAGATCACGACCTGAGCCGAAGGCTCAAGCGACTGAGCCCCCCGGGTGTCCTGAATATCAGGTTTTAGGCTCAGATCTTCTAACTCTCTAGACCTTTCCCTGTACCTTTGGTCAGATATTTCCTAGTAAAAGATCAGTCGTACTGTCTGAAAAGAGGATCACAAGGCTGAAGAGAAGTCGTCTACACTAAAAGACCTAAGGACTTTGATTTGCTGTAAATTCCCATTAAGCTTAAAAAATCACACGAAGTTTAAAATGAATTTAGGCTGAAATAGCGGAGGGGAGATAGACTCACTTAGCTTTGCAACAGTCCGAATGTGTCTAGAGTGGCCTATTCACTGCTGCCAGTGTGCAAATAATAGTGCTGACTCGTGTGCACCGAGCGCTCCCCACGTGACCCCCTACACTTATTAACTAGTTAATCTGTAAGCGTCACTGACGAACCAGAGGGGGTTCCAGGAAGGGGAGTGAAGATGCTGGTGATGCTGCAGGCAGAGGCCGTGGGGGTTGAGGAAGGGAGGCGAGGGCTGCGGACCATAGGACCGTGCAGACGAGCTGGGGAGGCGGCAGAAGGAAATGACAGCTATGGGCATCCAAGCAGCACTGCCCCGCGGAAGGCGAGGGGGCTTTTGTTGCTCTTGTTGGGTGTGTGCGTGCGTGTGCGTGACCTGGGATGTTTAGAGGAACGCTGAGCGTCAAAGTGACGGAGTTTCACACTTGAGCTCAATAAAGATAAGTGACTTGGGCCCCCGGGGGGCTCGGCGGCTGAGCATCTGCCTTGGGCTCAGGGTGTGACCCCAGGGTCCCGGGATCGAGTCCCGCATCAGGCCCCCTGCAGGGCAGCTGCTTCTCCCTCTGCCTGTGTCTCTGCATCTCTGCGTCTCTCATGAATAAATAAATAAAATCTTAAAAAAAATAAATACAGGTGAATGACTTAAATATTAAAAGTTTTGAAAAATAATACGCATTTTCGTGTGGGCTGTTGTAGGCCCCCACACAGGAAGCCTTATTTCCTGAGTGACCTCATCTGTCAGGAATCCTGGAGGGAAGTCCCCGCCTGGCGGCCAAGGTCCGGCTGGCCAGCGGGCGAGGCTGACGTCGGGGTGCCGGCCCGGCCTCCGCAGCCCGCGGGGCCAGGGCCAGGGTCCCTCTGGCAGCTGTCGTGCTCCCCGGCTCTGTCTCCTCTAACCTGTGGGCACGGAAGTGCCCCGACTCCGGGGAGCCGGTCTCTATCTCAGCCTCTCTCTAAACATTCACCCTCAGTTCTGAAGCCCGAAGAGCCAAGCATGTCCCCGCTGAACCTGAGGGGCCTCGGGGCGAACCCCCCAGGCCGCGGGGCGGGCCCCATAGGGACACGTCGTCCCCGAGAGCTCGCCAGGCCCTTCACCGGGAGCCCACGAGCACTCCCGGGGTTCCAGGGCCGGGCCCAGGCGCTGTGGGGTGGCGGCCGCAGCCCTGGAGACCCTGCCCCCCGCGAGCAGGCCGTGCAGGCCAGCGTGGAGGTCAGGAGGGAAGGGGAACGCAGTGAGGACAGTGAGGCGGATCTGAGATGCAGAGAGATGAAAGCAAAAGGAGGAAGGACGGCGTGAAAACGAGGGAAAACCCAGAAAGATTCTTGTCCTGCGTCACGGGTTGGTAAAAAGAAAAGTCTGCACCCCGTGGCCAGACAGGCGCCCCACGGCGTTGGGCTGTGGCCTAAGACCTGAGTCCACAGGCGCCGGACTGCGGGCCTGGTGCCCCAAGGACCTGGGCGCTGGGTGCTGGGCGCTGGGCATTGGGTGCTGGATGAGGGCACCCTGGGGCGGCTCCTCGAGCCGGGTGGCCAGGCCTGTGACGGGAGCCCCGAGGTCACCGGAGCCTCGGCCTGCGTCGGAGGTTGCACCTCCCGGCAGGACTAAAGTCCTTGCAGCAGAGCAGATGGGTCACACAGCAAAGTTCATTGGGCTTTGTCTCTGGAGGTGGCAGGAGCATGGACAAGAGAACACGGTGGCTTTGTCCTCATTAAACACAAACATTGCTTTTTTACATGGTGTAAAGCCAAACTGCTGAAAAGCAGCTGCTTATGCAGGATGTGAAAGGCTTGGTCCTGTCGCTGGGAGGTGGGTGCAGGTGGGTGCAGGCAGGTGGCAGGTGGGTGGAGGTGGGTGGAGGAGGGTGGAAGTGGGTGGAGGCAGGTGGCAGGTGGGTGGAGGTGGGTGGAGGAGGGTGGAGGTGGGTGGAGGCAGGTCGCAGGTAGGTGGAGGTGGTGGAGGCAAGTGGAGGCAGGTGGCAGGTGGGTGGAGGTGGGTGGAGGCAGGTGGAGGCCGGTGAAGGCAGGTGGCAGGCAGGTGGAGGTGGGTGGCAGGTAGATGGAGGTGGGTGGAGGCAGTGGCAGACAGATGGCAGGCAGGTGGAGGTGGGTGGCAGGTAGATGGAGGCGGGTGGAGGCAGATGGCAGACAGGTGGAAGTGTGTGGGTTCAGGTGGGTGGAGGTGGGTGCAGGTGGAGGCAGATGGAGGCAGGTAGAGGAGGGTGCAGGCAGGAAGATGGAGGCAGGTGCAGACAGGTGCAGGCAGGAAGGTGGAAGCAGGTGCAGACAGGTGCAGGCAGGTGCAGGCAGGTGGCAGGTAGGTGGAGGTGGGTGGGTGCAGGCGGATGGAGGCAGGTAGAGGCGGGTGCAGGCAGGAAGGTGGAGGCAGATGGAGACGGGTGCAGGCAGGTGCAGGTGGGTGCAGACAGGTGGAGGTGGGGGCAGGTGCAGGCAGGAAGGTGGAGGCAGCTGCAGGCAGCTGCAGGCAGGTGCAGGCAGGTGCAGGCAGGTGCTGGTGGTTGCAGGTGGGTGCAGGTGCAGGCAGGTACAGGCAGGTGCAGGCGGCTGCAGGCAGGTGCAGGCAGTTGCAGGCAGGTGCAGGCAGGTGGAGGCAGGTGCAGGCAGGTGCCGGTGGGTGGAGGTGGGTGCAGGTGCAGGCAGGTGCAGGCAGGTGCAGGCAGGTGCAGGCAGGTGCAGGCAGGAAGGTGCAGGCAGGTGCAGGCAGGTGCAGGCAGGTGGAGGCAGGTGCAGGCAGGTGGAGGCAGGTGCAGGCAGGTGCCGGTGGGTGGAGGTGGGTGCAGGTGCAGGCAGGTGCAGGCCGGTGCAGGCAGGTGCAGGCAGGAAGGTGCAGGCAGGTGCAGGCGGCTGCAGGCAGGTGCAGGCGGCTGCAGGCAGGTGCAGGCAGGTGCAGGCAGGTGGAGGCAGGTGCAGGCAGGTGCCAGTGGGTGGAGGTGGGTGCAGATGCAGACAGGTGCAGGCCGGTGCAGGCAGGTGCAGGCAGGAAGGTGCAGGCAGGTTCAGGCTGGTGCAGGCAGGTGCAGGCAGGAAGGTGCAGGCAGGTGCAGGCAATTGCAGGCAGGTGCAGGCAGGTGCAGGCAGGTGCAGGCCGGTGCAGGCAGGTGGAGGCAGGAAGGTGCAGGCAGGTGCAGGCAGGTGCAGGCAGGAAGGTGCAGGCAGGTGCAGGCAGTTGCAGGCAGGTGCAGGCCGGTGCAGGCGGATGCCAGTGGGTAGAGGTGGGTGCAGGTGCAGGCAGGTGCAGGCCGGTGCAGGCGGGTGGCCGCAGCCCTCCCACGCAGCCCTCCCGCCCCAGGGGCCGCAGCCCGGGGGGTGTGCGGCCGGGGGCGCCTGCGCTGCGGGTGCTGGGAGGGGGCGCGGGGGGCTCCGGGCTGGGTGTCGGGGTCCGGAAGCAGCCGTGGGGCCCCGGGTCCCGCGCGCTGTCCCCGGGGAGGACCCACCTCCTTGGAGGCCGTGATCCCGAAGAGCGGAAACAGGAGTCCGGGCAGCAGGGCGGTGACGGGCAGCGGCAGGGCCTCCGTGAGCCAGAGCGCGGCCACCACGGCCAGGGTGTAGGCGCATTCGGCCTCCTGCGGGCGGAGCGGGCGAGACAAGGTGAGGCGCGTGGCGCACCCGCACCCGCACCCGGACCCGCACCCGGACCCGGACCCGGACCCGCACCCGCACCCGCACCCGCACCCGCACCCGGACCCGCACCCGCACCCGCACCCGGACCCGCACCCGCACCCGCACCAGCACCCGCACCCGCACCCGCAACCGGACCCGCACCAGCACCTGCACCCGCACCCGCACCCGCACCCGCACCTGCACCCGCACCCGAACCCGGACCCGCACCCGGACCCGCACCCGCATCCGCACCCGCGCCCGCACCCGGACCCGCGCCCGCGCCCGGACCCGCACCCGAGCCCGCACCCGCACCTGCACCTGCACCCGCACCCGAGCCCGGACCCGCACCCGCACCCTGCCCCCACCCCCGCAGCAGCCCCGCCCCCCGCAAGCACTCCTGGCCTCCGCCCCAGCACCCCGCCCCCAAACCCCCCGGCCCCCCCCCAGCACCCCCCAAAAACGAGCCCAGAAGGCGGGAAGCTGCAGGACCCAAACCCTGGAGGCCGCGAGGAAGGCGACGCCAACCAGGTCCTCCTCCGCGGGGCTCCTTCACCTCCCCGTGGGGGGGGACCGCGCACAGCTCCGGCTCCCCCCGGAACGTGCGCCCCTGAGCCTGCCCCCCACGTGCACCCCCGGGCCCCAGAGTGTGCTCCCCTGAGCCTGCCCCCCACATGCACCCCGGTCCCGGAGCGTCTGTGCCCCTGAGCCTGCCCCCAACATGCACCCCCGGCCTAGAGCCTGTGCACCCCTGAGCCTGCCCCCCACATGCACCCCAGCTCCGGGCCTGCACCCGGTCACGGGCTGCCTCCCCCCCAGCCGGTCCCACGCGCTGCCAACTGCACCTCCCGGGCCCCGGGCCATGGCCCGCCTCTCGTGGGCCTCCCTGTCCTCCCATCACCAGGGAGATGTGGACCCAGAGAGAACTTTGCTGCTCATGGTCTCCGAGGAGGGAGGCCAGCACCCCACTGGGTGCCCAGGTGAGGGGATCAGGCCCTGAGGGGCCCCCAGGGTGAGGGCCTCCCGCGCCGCGTCCTGGGGGCTGAGCCCCTGGGCAAGCACAGGAGGCCCAACAGAAAGAAGATTCTTAGTAGTGTCTGTGAAGGGATCAAATTGTGCGTTTCTGTTTTAGGGCAATGATGGGAGAAGGTTGAGATCTGGATTCAGGGAGGGGGCGCGGCCTCACCCCCTCCCACAGACAGGACACACCCACAGCTACACGGGAGATCATTTCTCCTGAAAGACTCTACGAGTCGCCCAAGAAACTAAGAAATCCCCTAAGAAGCAGCTGAACGGCTTCCTTCGTCACAAAGGATGGAGGAGCCGCATCCAGAGGGACGGACAGACAGATGCGGTCCTACCAGACCCCCCATGTGCCTGCGGGGACCCAGCATTGGGAGGAACCTCGAGGTCTGAGGTTTCTTCCTGAGCAGTGGGAGGTTTTGCGCCCCACCCCAGGCGCCTGACTCCGGGATCTGCACCAGGGAGACCAGCTCCCCGAAGGTCTGGCTTTGAAAACCCATGAGGCTGAGGTTCCGGGGAACCGGGGGCTGTGGGCATGGAGAGTCCCCTCTGCTCCTGCCCCACTCGTGCCCCCGACACTGAGCCCCAACAGCAGTTTGAAGGTGCCTAGAGCACCCGGGCAGGGGCGGGGTCTGGGGGTGCAGGTGCCACTTGGCGCCCCTCCTTAGCCTTGCTAACGCTAGTGGGCCTGCCCCACTCCCATCCTGCCTGCACCCCGGGGTGGGAGGCCCAAAGCCCCGACTCCCAGGGGCGCCCAGGCCGGCGGGCACGCCAGTGCGGGACAGGCCCCTGGGCTCCGGGAGGACAGCGCTCCTAGGCCCTGGCGGCCCTGCGGGGGCCTGGCTGCACCCGATGCGGGGCGTCACCCACAGTTCAGAGTCGTGTGAGCACGTGTGGACGGAGATGGGATGCGTGTCACGTACACACGGACGCCGTGCGGGTTTTCTCCCTACGTATAAACACATGCACACGCAGTGGAATCCCCTCAGCCCTACAGAGTGCTAAGCTCGCCCAGCTGGGCACCACGCTGGCCCTCAAGGTCCTATGGTCAGCGACGTAAGTCACACAGAGAAACACAAGTGCCACACGACTTACTTATGTGTGGGAGCGAATAAGCACGGAAACAAAGGAAATCAAGCCAAGCCAAGCCCATGGACAAAGAGGACGGCCTGAGGCTGCTAGAGGGGAGCGCGTTGGGCAGGGCCCAAAGGCGCGGGAGGGGGTCAGACGTGCCAAGTTCCGCTTGTAAAATAACGAAGCCACAGGGATGCAACGTACAGTACAGTGACCGCGTCGATAATGACGCATTTCGAATTTGCGAGATGCTAGGAACGTGAATCTCGTAGGTTCCCATCATGAGGAAAAACATGCCGATTCTGCATGGCTGCAGGTGGCACCAGGGCTTCCCGCCGTGGTCGCTTCATGACGCAGACAAACGTGCCATCGTTAGGCTTCATCATACCTGAAACCAGCGCAGGGTCGGTATCGGTCACACGTCGATGCAAACGCTTGAAATGTTCCCTCTGTGTGGCTGACGGACACAGTTCTGAGGCAAGCACCTGGCCTGTCCTAAGGGGTCAACAAGTCGCATCTATTCTGTGGCTTCGTTTTGCTCTCTCGGGGCTTAATCTCTGCAAATTCTGAGCTGCCTGTGACAAATGTACAAAACTGCTCTGAGATTAATGAGGGGTTTTATTTGTGGTTTTCCCAGGGCAGCAAAATTTCTAGCTCTGCTCCCCTCAGACGCCCCCTCGTAGGGTGTTTGCTCACCCAGCAGCCCTGCACCTCCGGGCTCCCTTCCGAAGCTGCGACCACGCCACGTCCTCACTATCTTTTGAAAGGAGGAAGCAGAAAGGGGTTCGCAGGCTGACAGTTTTATGGAAAGTCCCGTAACCTTGACAATAAAGCAATGGAACAAAGCCGGGCCTTGACTGAAACTTCCTAATTTGCCCTGGAGAGAATTTGTGAATACGAGCTCAATTAGGTCATTAATTGATTTTTAAAAATATATTTAATTTATTTATTTTAAAGACAGAAAGAGGTGAGCAGGGGGAGGGGCAGAGGGGGAAGCAGATACCCTCCAGCAGATTCTGAGTTGAGCCCGGAGGCCGAGGCGGGGCTCCATCCACAACCCCGAGGTCATGGCCTGAGCGGGGACCCGATAGCCTGGGCCCCCGACAGCCCCCCGCGCCCCCACACCAGCCTAGCTGTGCATGCCCGGGCCTGTGGTCCCCCTGGCGGACACGCGGGGACTCCCCGAAGTGCCTCCTCCCGCCGGTGCTTCCCGTCCTGCTGATGAACCTGGGTCTCCAAGATGAGTGGACCCCGGCACCAGCCCGCCGCCCCGTCCTCTTCGTTCTCCCTCTCTGACCCGCCCCCCAACCTGCACCCCCTTCTTCCCAGGCCGCCCCACAGCCACCCCGTCTTCCAAGGATCCACTTGGAGTTTAAGGGACCGGCCGCCTGACGACGCTGGGAGCACCAGCTGCAGCTGAGCGCCGGAACAGACAAGTGAATAGGAAACCCGGTGCCAGCGGCCACCACCCCGGCCTCATCCCAACACGGGCCTCCTCAGCGGGACGTCACCGGCCGCTCATGCGTGGCCACTTTAAAGCACGATCAAAAGCAAAATTCCAAGTATTGAATTATTAGTTTCCCTAACAACGTCCCTATTTCACCTGGCCCTGCCCTGAAGCGAAATCAAGTCAGGGATTTTCAGTCGTTGATTGGAAATGATCTGAAATCCTCATCTTGTATTTGAGGCCCCGACCACTCTGACCGTACGAAGACCTAGCCCACGACCTCCTGGCATCACGTCTCTATTCCTACAGTTGATTTACATCCTTCTCGGTGTCTGGGCTCTGACCCCCGCTCCTTATCACGCAGCCTCCTCCTGAACTTGAGTTGGTAATGGTGAGCCAGGATCCTGCAGGGAAGTCCCCAGGGGCCCTTAGTCACGGCTCGACCTGCCCGTAACCGCACTCTGGACTCTTGGACCCTGCTCCACAATTTAGATGAAGCAGTTGCAAGCTGATGACCAAGCCCAACAGGAAAATATGACGTATTTGACTCACAATGGAATGTGTGTGAGTGTGTGTTTCCTTAGAATTATGATTTATGAACCAACACATTTCATATTAAAAATAAAATCGGAATTTCTGGCTTTCCTTGAAAAACTCAGGAATTTGGTAATGCTAGGACCATATTCTACGTCAACAGTTCTTTGCACTCAAGGGGAGCTCCCCCTTTAGAGACAGGCTTGTGCTTTTCAGTTGTGCATGGCTCCCCGTCACTTTTCCGGCTTCCCTGCTCGGGCTTTGTGGGCATTTGAATAAAATCTCTCATAGTAAAAATGCTGCCCAGATACCCTGCCTTGCGAGTAGATCTTGCCCTGCCGTTCCAGAATCAACACGCGGGCTGTCCGTTTGCACTTCTCTGCGCCCCCCCATGTGGCCCCTGGACCCGCAGCTCACGCAGGCAGACATCAGGCCCTCCCCAGACTGAATCAGGAGCAGGTTTCCCAGGTGACTCCTGCAAAGGTTGGAGTTTGAGAAGCACCGGGTTACCTCCTCCCCAGACCCTCCCCCTTATCTCTAACTCTGGGTCCAACTCGGAAACCAGACACTTGCTTCCAGGCCATGTCTTGCCTAAGTTCAATCCCTACACTCAGACCTTATTTTGAAAAGTTGCCCATCCCTCAGAGTTAAGGTTCAAATTTATATCTTGTCTATGGAGCTTCCTCCAAACACTCATGCAGATTATATATATATATTTTTAAAAGATCTTATATATTTATTCATGAGAGGCCCAGAGAGAGAGAGAGAGAGAGAGAGAGAGAGAGAGGCAGAGACCCAGGCAGAGGGAGAAGCAGGCTCCATGCAGGGAACCCGACGTGGGACTCGATCCCAGGTCTCCAGGATCACAGCCTGGGCTGAAGGCAGACGCTCACCTGCTGAGCCACCCAGGCGTCCCCACATTTTATATTTTTGCATATAAGTCCCAGGAGATTATAATTGTAGTTGGCTAAGGTACCACACCTGCATTGTCCTTAAAGAGATGCCTTCCCAGAATCTGTGGGAAGTGCCCCATTTTTCATAACTTAATGAAAAATCAAAGCATAGAAGAGAAGGAATCGGGGCTGAGTGGGTAGGAGGGCAATCTGCCTCAATTTGGGGGGATAGTGCTGGTTTACCCCTGTTGTATTGGTGTCTTTCCGATTAGCAACCCTCTTCATTCCTAAAGTGTCTGTCTTTGATAAACGACAGTCGTCCTACTGATGGGTCCACCATCCCAGGACGTCCACGTCCTACTGATGGGTCCACCATACCTCCTTCCAGCTTTCTGTCCTGTGATCCCTCTTGGTCAGGCTGGGAGACGTGGGCAGGAAAGTACTCTTTCCACCAACACTCTTCAGGCCTTTAACAACAGAAGGCCAATCCAGATACGATGCTTTTAAGACTCTAATATTAAAATATATAGAATCCTTTTTTAAAACCAAGATCTAAAAAAAATAAATAAATAAAAAACAAGATCTACAAATATCCTTAAGAAGAAGTAACAAGGGATCCCTGGGTGGCGCAGCGGTTTGGCGCCTGCCTTTGGCCCAGGGCGCGATCCTGGAGACCCGGGATCGAATCCCACATCAGGCTCCCAGTGCATGGAGCCTGCTTCTCCCTCTGCCTGTGTCTCTGCCTCTCTCTCTCTCTCTCTCTCTCTGTGTTACTATCATAAATAAATAAAAATTAAAAAAAAAAGAAGAAGTAACAAAAGATAAAGGAAAACATTCCATTGTTTTCTGTTATTAATATATATCCAAAAAAAACCCCACTAATATCAGGGTGAATAATTTTTGGCGAACACATTCTTCTGATGAAGGAGAAAACTTGTCAGTTGTCTGTGCTACCACTAGAATTGTGTCCTGGATAAAATTCCTTCATTCCGTCAGTGGAAATCCGGAGACTAACCCATTATCTGTAGCTATAGCATCTTTGTCTCCTGTGGATCCCTTTCATTTTTTTCTCTTCCCTCTCTTCACCTTCTCAGCAAGCGCCTTACTCCTAAAATAGAGCCTCTCTACCATCATCGCCGCTGTCCACCACGGCAACCGCGGCCACTACTGTGAACAATGGTAAAGCTACGGGAAAAGAAGGCCAGTTGTCAAGTCCCCCCCCCCCCTTCCAATTCCTCTTGGGTATGGGGAAGTACTGATGTCTTTATTAAAATGAACTCTGCAACCATAACAAGTAACAATTTGAGTAAAGTTTTGTTCTAGAAATAGCAAAGAGCTTTAGTATATGAGTTCTTGAGCTAAAGTAGAGCAACACGTTAATGTCTACTTCTTTTTTGTTTATTGTGATGGGAAATACAGAAAGAAAAGGAAGGTTCAAAATTCTAAGACCCATCTTACAAAAAATATTTTTTAAATCATGATTCATTCTAGGACACCTGGGTGGCTCAGAGGTTGGGCATCTGCCTTAGGCTCAGGGCATTACCTGGGGTCCTGAGATCGAGTTCCACATCAGGTATCCACAGGGAGCCTGTGTCTCCCTCTGCCTGTGTCTCTGCCTCTCTCTGGGTCTCTCATGAGTAAATAAATAAAATCTTTAAAAAAAGAAATAAAATCATGATTCATTCTCAAAATACCACACACATGAAACAAGGGGTGGAGGGAGCTGAGAGGGCTTCCCTAAATAAAAATACTTCAAAATAAAATAAAAGGACAAAATTTTCTGCTCAAAAATGTATACACTCCCTACCACTTCCAAAAATTACATGGACAGAGGTAGTCGTGCCAAATGCAGATGTTGCAAATTCGGTTACACAGGATGAGGCAGTGGCACTTAGCCATGGTTTCCCGCCTTGGTGGGTACAACATGCCTCCCTGGCTCCGGTGGGGCCACCTCCACCCGAGGGATGAAGCCAGGACGTGTAGACTGATTACCCATATGGATAGGAAATTCCTCTTCCCTGACAATAGAACAAAGTATTAGAACCCTTCTAGCCAAATGTCTTTTAAGGGTTTTTTTTTTTTCAAATTTTTATTTATTTATGATAGTCACACAGAGAGAGAGAGAGAGAGAGAGAGAGAGGCAGAGACACAGGCAGAGGGAGAAGCAGGCTCCATGCACCGGGAGCCTGATGTGGGATTCGATCCCGGGTCTCCAGGATCGTGCCCTGGGGCAAAGGAGGCGCTAAACCACTGCACCACCCAGGGATCCCTAAGGGTTTTTTAATGAAATACCAAGAACATATGAAAAATAATATAACACACTTTATGCTTCATATTTTTAAAATGTGGCAAATTTGGCCACATTTGCTTGAAACTTTTTAGGAAAATAAAACATTCCTCATATAGTTCAAGACATGTAAGCCACTTCTTCATTTCTTTCTCCTCTGTCAACCCCAAAGTCAGCCACCGTCTATGGTGCGGGTCGTATCCTTTCCATCCATGTTTTTGTGGTTTTCCTACATGTAGACATGAACACACTGACAAGCGACGCACGATTTTAAGACTAAATAAGGTTTACTGTATATGTTATTTTTCGGCTTGTTCTTCCACTTGTAAAAGAAGAAATATATTATTTTTCACTCTATCATTTTACTCATGTATTGCAAATGCATTCATAGTGATGCACATAGACGTAGTCATTCCTTTTAAATGGACATGGCATTTCTTTTTATGAACATATTACAATTCATTTGTCCATTTTCCTACTGAAGGCTATTTAGGGCTTTTCTCCCAATTGTTCATTATCATAAGGCTATGAACATCTTCGTACGTATCTTCGTGTGGATAAAGGAAAGAGATTTTCTAAGCTAGAGTATAAAAGTAGTGGTGAAGTTTCTGAGTGGAAGAGGAGTCCAACTGTAGGGATATTTGCCCATTTGGTATCCAAGATGGTTTATCAGTTTGTATCAGTAGGAATAATGGGAGAAAATTCCACCTCGCCAACTTTGGGTATATTGGGCTAATTTATTTATTTGACAATCTGTTGATATGGAAAGTTCCTCTTAATTTAATTTGTATTTGCTTGAATACCTTAAAGTATTTTTTCATGGTTATTGAAACATAATTGTTTCTCTCATACAAATTACCTTATTTATAGCCTCTTACCATTTTTCTGTTGCTTGTTTGCTTCTCTTTTTCATGAATTTGTAGAGTTACTTTTAGAATTCTTATCATTTCTTTATAACTTAAATATTTGCAAATATTTTTCTTGATCTCTGGCTCCTCTCTGAAATTTGCTTTATTCTATTTTTGGTTGTAGTGCAGTTATTGTCAAATTCTTTGCTATGTTTTTACTACCTTGTATGAGAAATTTTTCCTATATTATACACTCCCATGTTTTTTGTCTAAAGTTTATAAAGTTTCAAGTGTGGGGCCTTGATTTATTTGTATAGGAAACAGACACCTTATTTTTCATAAATGGGTAGCCAAAATGCCTGGCTTTTTAAATTAGATGGTCCATCTTTCCCCCATCACTTCCTATTGCTCTATATTTCCTGTGCCAAATTTCTACAAATGCAGGCAGATAGGTTACTGGGCTCTTTATTTTGTCCCTCAGTCATCACCACCTTTTGGAAATCACATTTCGCAAAATTATTAAACTCTTTTAATTATTACAGCTTTTCAACAAGTTCTGCAATCTGTGTCTCAAGCCGCCATCTTATATTTTTCTCAAACTTGCCTTGATTCCCCTTTGTTTTCATTCTATTTGGAGTGCTTTCATCACTGTGCTTCCATTCTCAGTCTTAATTGTCTTCTTGCATGTTGATATTTTATTTTTAATTTTTTTAAAAGATTCTATTTATTTATTCATGGAAGACACACAGAGAGAGAGAGAGAGAGAGGCAGAGACCCAGGCAGAGGGGTAAGCAGGCTCCATGCAGGGAGCCCGACGGGGGACTCAATCCTGGGTCTCCAGGATCATGCCCTGAGCTAAAGGCGGCGCTAAACCGCTGAACCACCCCAGCTGCCCGAGATTTTATTTTCATATTTATCCTGTGTGGTAGTTGTTTTATTTTTGTGCATATTCCTTCTGTATTTTTTATTCCTCATCTAGAATCTTTGCAGTTGCCTCCAGTTAAGTCCCTAGCTTCCCACCTAGAATGTCTTCTCCTGGCAGCCTGGGGTCCTGTCCGACCAGGACCATGCAAATCCACTCATCTAGCCGGACCCAGTAGCTTGAGTCATGTCCTAGCTGGGAAGCGCCTGCTTCCTGTGAATGCTGCACAGACAGTTGTCGATGTAGCTTTTTTTTTTTTTTTTTTTTTCCTGGTAGCTACAAGAAAATTACTCTCTGGCCCTTAGTTCAGGTCATTGAACTTGCCTGAACCCAGGATGATGGGAGAGCATTTTCAACCATAAGGTTCTCACCTTCACTACCCTTGTTTGCTTGTCTGACTCACTCTGGTCCACAGGAAACATGCATCTGTTTAGAGTGGAGGGTGGTTGGGGTGGAGGAGCCCTAACTGTGTGAGCTGAACTGCTGATCACAAGCTTTGTAGATGCAAGAACTTACTTAAAAGGTAAAGACATCTAACAAGTAAATAGACAACGCTGCTTTTCTGTCTTCTGAATAAGTAAAAGGATGCTTTA
Organism: Vulpes vulpes; assembly: GCF_048418805.1. Classification (NCBI taxonomy): domain Eukaryota; kingdom Metazoa; phylum Chordata; class Mammalia; order Carnivora; family Canidae; genus Vulpes; species Vulpes vulpes. The sequence continues at coordinate 387,037 of NC_132783.1, read as the reverse complement.
TGAGGAGGCCACCACACACCAGGTACAGTACTTGGAGTTCCGCAGATTCCTCTTATTTAGTCTGCACCCAAACTCTTCGAGGTAGGCATTGCAATTCCCTGTTCAAATAGAGATCAATGACCACATTGCTAAGATGAGGTAGAGCCGGGCTTCAATCCAAGCAGAAACGCCACAAGAACATATATTTTGTCATTTATTGCTCTGTTCCCAGACCTTAAGGCAAGGCCTGGCGTGTAGTGAGCACCAGTAATATTTGTTGAGTTGTTTTCCTTTCACAGTTTTGCTGTGTTCTTCCTACGGTTGTTTCTATTTATATGTCTTGACCCCTATGTAAAAGTCTTAATCACTACCCTAGATATAAAATTCTTCAGCATAGGAGCCTTGCCTTCTTTTCTGCATCCTCTCCTACCTGCTGGCACTGGATATCGTAACCTCACCCCACAGGGGGAATGTTTCTCCGTGTTTCCCGGAGCTCTCATCTCTCTTGCCAGGAAACAAGAAGTAGAGCTAAAACTTTTCCTGCGTCGAACACTATCTTCCCTAGGCCCCACTTAACAATGATGCAGTCGTACCGCGTCTTCACCACCTCAACCGAGTGCAGCCGGGGCGCTCGCTGCAGAGGCAGGAAGGCACACGAAGCCATGACTGGGCAATTTGGATAATGGCTTCTCCCCCACAAATTCCGACTGTCAAACTGTCTTGGGAAGTGCGGCTGATTATATTTAAAAATCACCTTGTTTCTCTTTTAAATTATACCTCCAGACGGAATTGAAATAAAAATTAGTCTGTAAAACATAGGTTTTTTCACCCCTTCCCTCCATTTTTTAATGACACTCTGACGGATATTAGGGAGCAATTTGGCTGATGAATTAGTACACATGTGGGCACGATCGGTCAGCACAGCTTGAGAAAAGCAGGACCAATCACGGGCCTCACTCGCTGCAACTGATTTTCTAAAGAGAACGCAGAGCAATTAAGAAAGGAGAAAAATCATGCATTTTAAATCTGGGTGCTACGAGAAAAACACTATTATTATTTGACAGAGCCTGTAAAGGGCTTGCATCGTTTGTGATACACCTACCCCTTCTGCAGCAGGGATTTCTCAAGACTCAATCCATATTAATTGCAAGGCTTAAAATGATTAGAAATATTCTCCTGTCGGAAGATGAAGAGTAAGGAGGAGCTCAACTTACAAAGTCAAGGAAAAATAACTAGCATTTCTTGTTACTTTTTAGCCCAAATGGATGGCAAGGAAAGGCCATGGGTGGAGTCACTCTGCCAATTACTGGAGAATGTTTAACTCCCTCTTTCCATTTGACCCCTGCAGCTAGTTAGCGAGGGGGACGTGCTGTCCGCACCTGCTGTGCACACGGTGGCACCAGACGGGCGGCCCAGCTCACTAGCCCCGGCCTGGGGGCCAACGTGCAGGGTGCTCCACCGCCTCCGGACCCCGGGCCGCCGCGGCCTTCACACCCACAGCCGCCCACAGATGCCGCTGGAGGCTCCTCCAGGGCCTGGTCCACTTTACAGACGAGGGGGGCCTGGGTGGCTGCAGCCCCTGTCGCGGAGGGCCATCGGGGCCTGCAGCCGCTCCTACTCCTCCCGGGTTGTGGTCACCCTGCGGCCCAGGCAGGGGACGTTCCCTCCTCTCTCGCTTTGTGATTGAAACCCAGAGACGATGGAGGGAGGCAAACTGGGCACGAGCTCCTAAAGGTCGGACACAAATCCTAGTAAAGACGCAATGTCCCTGATGGGCTGCCCAGACTGCGTTTGAACCCCCTCCCTTCCTTCAGGAGGCGGTGAGCTGGGCAGATTGCTCCACCTGTCATCAAGTCTCTGCTCATTGGGGATGATGATGGGGATGATGGGGATGATGGGGTGATGGGGATGATGGATGATGGGGTGATGGGGATGATGGGGTGATGGGGTGATGGGGATGATGGATGATGGGGTGATGGGGTGATGGGGATGATGGGGATGATGAGGGTGATGGGGATGATGGGGGTGATGGGGATGATGGGGATGATGGGATGATGGGGATGATGGGAATGATGGGATGATGGGAGTGATGGGGTGATGGGGATGATGGGGTGATGGGGATGATGGGGTGATGGGATGATGGGGATGATGGGGATGATGGGGATGATGGGATGATGGGAATGATAGGATGATGGGGATGATGGGGATGATGGGGTGATGGGATGATGGGGATGATGGGGGTGATGGGGGTGATGGGGGTGATGGGGATGATGGGGGTGATGGGGGTGATGGGGATGATGGGGATGACGGAGTGTTGGGGATGATGGGATGATGGGGATGATGGGATGATGGGGATGATGGGGATGATGGGATGATGGGAATGATGGGAATGATAGGATGATGGGGATGATGGGGATGATGGGGGTGATGGGGATGATTGGAATGATGGGGATGATGGGGATGCTACTGAGGATTTCTCAGGTTGCTGTGAGGTGTAGAATGCACAGTCACCTTTATAACTGTTGCCAAGCCAGGCATAAAAATGGACCTCCTCATCCACCAGCACTTGCTGCGTCCCCTTGCTACACTTCCACTCTATCTGAACTCCCTTCCTTTCCCCATCTTTCTTCTCCTGTGCCCTATCTTTGCCTCTGAGGCTGGGGAAGCTCCCCATCCTTCTGCGGGGACAGGTCATCCTTCTGCGGGGACAGGCCATCAGCCCCCATCCCGCGGAGCTGCCAGCATCTGCTCTGCAACAGCTGACATCTCCAAAGCCTGTAGGCCCAGGGGAAGCACACTGTCCCCAGGCCCGGGCCGGGCACAAGGGAGTGGCAAGAGGACGCGAGGCCACGGCCACAGCCCCCTTGTCCGGGACAGAGCGAAGGAGAGGGTGCCCCAGGACCAGGGTGGAGCAGGTGGCCCCAAGACTCCAGGCAGCCGCCCAGAGACTTCATCCAGGGAGATGATGCTGGTGTGGGAGCTGTGAACGTGGGACCAGGTGCTGGGCTGGCGGGCTGGTTGTTAGGGCAAATGAATGGCAAGATCTTAAAGGCCCATCAGTGTAGACACGGCTTGTATAGACACTTTTTCCCCCGTAGGCAAAGGGAAATCACCGAAGAAGTTGGACCAGGGGCGCAATAGGACCAGGCTGATATTTTGGAAGTAGCGCTCGGGCAGGACCCTGGGGGAGAAGACTGTGAAATGGTCCATGGGAAAGAGAGGGGGCGGCCTGAGGAAAGCAGGGCCGGGGGAAGGCAGATGACGGAGCAGATGGGGCAGCCCGGGGGCCCAGCGTGGAGCACCGCCTTGGGCTCAGGGCGTGAGTGATCCTGGGGACCCGGTCGGGGCCCACGTTGCTCCCTGCAGGGAGCCTGCTCCTCCCTCTGCCTGGGTCTCTGCCTCTCCCTATCATGAATAAATAAATAAATAAAATCTTTAAAAAAAAAAAAGCAGATGGGAGGGGGTTGGATTTTGGAGATGAGGCAACACAGCCCGATGACCTGAAGCACCTGAGATGACACAGGTTTCAGGCCTGGGAAAGGGGTGAAGGCCAGCAGGTTCTCTGAGATAAAGAAAGGGGCAGCAGGTGGTGGGCAATGGGACTGGGTGTGGCTGGGGGCGTGGAGGGGCTGGAGGAGGATGACTCCCCGGAGATTAACTACCTTTTAATCACGCGTCTAGACACTAATGATTTGTTTAAATCACTTGGCACATATTTATATACAACCTTGTTTTGTGATAAATATTTGCCATAGCGTAGGTGGCAACTGTGCAAGCTGCTTGGAAGCTGAAGCATTCCTTTACACTTACGCCAATATCCCACAGTTCACTTAGCGCAGCACTTTGGGCTTAGCAAGTTCTCATAAGATATTCGTGGAGAATATACACCAAATCTGGATTTCCTGGTTTTGCTCATCGACCATATTTCTGTTACCATGATTTCTCTTTTTTCTTTTTCCTCACCCTCCATCATTCTGATGCTCTTTTGTGGCTAAAATGCTTACTTTCTTGGAGTTTACAGCATTTCCCCCTTATCTTAAACCCCTACCATATTTTAAAAGAACATTTAAAACAATATCAATTATTTCTGTTAATATGCTTAGTTGACTTGTCCCTTTCAAAGTTCATTATGTTTTGCTTGGAATTCCTCCCTTTCCTCTTCTTCCACTTGTAGTCTTTTTAAATTCTATCCCCTTCATTTTCATTTTCTCTGTCAGACTTCCCTCCTTTTAGCACATTCTTTATCACTTACAGGTTTGTATTTCTCTATGAGCACAATATTTCTCCCAGATTTTTTTTAGATTTGGCACCATAAGTCTCTCATTATAGATCATTTCTTCTATTTATTATTTCCATCATAACTTTGAAATTCATGATATGGGGACATCTGAGTGGCTCAAGTCATGATCCCAGGGTCCTAGGATAGAGCCCCACATTAGGCTCCCTGCTCAGGGATAGATAGAGCCTCCAGCCGATCAGGGAGCCTGCTTCTCCCTCTCCCTCCTTCTCATGCTGTCTCTCACTGACTCTCTCTCAAATAAATACATCTTTAAAAAAAGAAAAAGGAGGGATCCCTGGGTGGCGCAGCGGTTTGGCGCCTGCCTTTGGCCCAGGGCGTGATCCTGGAGACCCGGGATCGAATCCCACGTCAGGCTCCCGGTGCATGGAGCCTGCTTCTCCCTCTGCCTGTATCTCTGCCTCTCTCTCTCTCTCTCTGTGTGACTATCATAAATAAATAAAAATTAAAAAAAAAAAGAAAAAGGAAATTCATAATGAAACAGATGAATATATTGTGAAGGAAACACAGGTAGCACATGACAGCTGCAGAAGTACCGCCGGCCCTTCATGCTGTGGTTCCTCCCTCCCTCACCAGCGCTGTGCCTGTGCACTCACGCTCTGCTGTGTTGACTCTCCTGTCCTCTCTTCAAGCCTCTCCTCATGTAAAATATTTTGCAGAGAAATCCTGACATATCTGAGAAATAACTGAAATCTGGTTTTGGTTTTACAACCAATCAACTGAGGCAAGCAACTCAATATCCGTGTGCCTGTTTCCCTTCCCCTTATCTCAGGAAGGGGTCCTGGAGCACCACCTGGGTGGCTCAGTCAGTTAAGCAGCTTGAGGGTCAGACTTTTGGTTTTGGCTCAGGTCAAGAGCTCAGGGTCCTGAGATGGGATGGACTGGGCGTGGGGCTCTGCTCTCAGGGCAAAATCTGCTTGCAATTCCCTATCCCTCCCCCTTCACTTATGCTCACATGTGTATTCTCTCTCTCTCTCTCTCTCTCTCTCTCTCTCTCTCAAATAAAAAAATAAAATCTATAAAAAGGAGGGTCCTAATTAGAGACAAACCAGGGATAAGCCAGACAGAGTGAGACATACCTGGAAGAAATGCACTATACACACGGAAAATATTATTGCTCAATTTTCCCCACTTACAGCTCCTCAAAAAACCCGGGCCTTCTTTCTATCTCTTTGTTTTATTAATAGAGAGACAAAGAAAAGCCAAGAATTGAAAAAAATGAGTAAAGACACAGTACAGTGTACTGAGAAAAGCAAAAATTAACAAGATACTTGAAATAGTAAAAAAAAAAAAAGAAGAAGAAGAAAGTTGCAAGAGGATATCATTGGAACTATGGCATGTACTCTAGGCCAATTTTAACTTTTTTTCTGGGAATACTTAAGAAACTTCCTCTCCAAAGTGAGAAAAATTCAGTGCAATTATTAATTCCATTCAATTATTTACATTAGTAGGAATAATATTACAGGCTTGTTTAATTGATCACTAACAACTACTTGGAGAAAGACTAAGACTACCTCTGTGCTTATGTGACAATAAAAAAGACAGCATTCCTGATGTTTTAGTGTAAAGCAATGAGAAAACAGGATTCCTTTAGTAAAGTGATATTTATCCCAACGTATTATGGGTATACATATCACAACACCGTGGAAGCCATAAACACATAGATATTCAGTTGTGGTTGAAATCTTGGCTCTAGAGTCAGACAGATGCTGATCGGAAACATCTATATAGCCACATTTTGGCAAGGTATTTACTTGTTTCTGTCTCTGTTTCTAATCTGCAAAATTGGGCTAATAATAATAATACCCAATTTACAAAGATTAAATTAGAGCTTCTCTTTGACTTATGCCTGGGAGCATATTCTTCTTTGTAATAAAATATTTCCAGGAAAACACTGAAAACCACAATCTTAAAATTCCTTCCAACTAGAAGATAGGAAGATGCCAACCTAATGCTGTGACCCTGGTGGACATCTGGGCACAGGTGTGAAGGGGGGCAGCATATCCTGACAAGCCCACGTGACCTACTTGTGCAGCTGGGACTCTGGGACTTCAGCAAATGGCACAGACGACTGCTGCTTCGGTGCAGGCCCCTCCCCGTGGTTAGAATCACGGCAATGATCTACCTTCCAGACGTTGGGTAGCATGAGGTCAACTGAGGAAATGGCTGAGATATACCTCGCCTGGGGTTTGACCCGTCCGACGTATTAACTCAGAGAAACACCCGAGCTATTGATAGCGACTCTCCAGTCACACGTTATCTAACTCTGCAAAATAGGGGGTCAATCTTCAAAGTATAAGTACGGAAAAACATAACTACTGCTTAAGCATGAGCTCTGAGTTCTGACAGAATGTGGGTTTAAGTCCAGTTCCTACAGTATCTGGGTGGGCGACGTTTGTTGGGTCACATATCTGTGAGCATCAATTCTGATGATACGATATACGTGATTGTCTTATGATTAGTGATGAAGGTTAAATAAGATAATCACGCAGGATGCCGAGCAGAGAGGTGCGCTCCGCGAACTCTGAGTAACTCTCCTTCACTCTGAGTAATTCACTGTAAAACCACGGAGGGCTTCTTGTTGTTGACGCCACATTTCTGGACTGAGATGGAACTAAAGTAAGGGTTAAGGCCAGTCCATAGAAACAACCCAATAATCGGTAGAAAAATGGGGAAAAAGTCAGTCAGTAATTCATTGTTCATTCTACATTGTGTAGACTTATTGTGTCTTTACAAATCAAAATTGATTTTTTTGTTTTGTCTGGATTCTTTAGTTGTTCTATTACTGAATGTTTAGAAGCACTGAGTTCTCTAGTTCAGTAACCTAAAAGTCATAATAGGTTGATTTGCATCCTCGTCGCAGTAGCCTCTACTTTAGGTTCATACCCTCCCAAGGCCCATATTCTTTGGGGGAAAAAAAAAAAGTTCTGCTTTCATTGTAAGGAAGAGTTAAAATAATATTCTTTGAGTTTATTCAGCAGTTGATTGAATGATTGAATATGCATTTGAAGCAGCCAAAAATGAAATCATGTTATTGTACTAGGAAAAAACCCTCACATTAACATTGATTGAGTTTTAACAAATGAGTTGATTAGCGGAAACGGAAAGAGGAACAAAGTTCATCAAATGCAACTTGGTGCCAGGTCTCTGGTCTCTCCACAGGCCTAATGTACTCGTATCATAACACCTTGGGGAAAAAATCAGTGACTGCATTTCTTGGCAAGAAAACACTTTCTGATTAATGAATCATGCGCTGAAACCACCGCTTTTTATTTATTTAGTCGTTCTCCCTTTCAAAGAATTTATATTCACGGTCTCTGAAAATTACGGGAGATCATCAAAGTGTCATGTATGAGTATGTCAAGGAGCAGCACAGAAGATACGCAGCCGCAGCCTAAGCTTGCATCCACTTGTTTGGTTTCTCATTTTCTCCACCATAAGTAAGGACTCACACTGAAGCTAACCAGAAATATTAAAATATAGCAAGGTCCGGGTATGAACCAGGATGCAGTCATAGTAGAATGGCAGTAGTCACCAGATCGGGGGGGGGCCCAGGCCCAGGGCAGTTAAAAGGGAACCACCACACATGCTAGCCAGAGGAACAAGTCTATGAAGCGGGCTTGGGCCGAGCATGTGGATGAGAGCCCTGTGTCGTCTAGTGGCCACCGGAGACTCCTAGAGGAGTCCTCAGGAGTAGCTAGATTAGGAAGGGAAGAGGGGGGAGAGGGGAAGATTAGCCCCACAAAATTGGAAAAACAAAACCAACCAAACCAAAACAATGGACTGTGCCTGTTGCTATCACTAGACATTCTTTAGGGCTGTGAGGGTTCAGAAGGATGTTTGACCAAAAAGGGCTGGGGAAGGTCCCTTCTCCAACAGGGAACTGTGAGACATTAGTGGGAAGAGAGGCCCAGCCAGGGGCGCCGCTAGAGCTGGGTGGTTGGCAGGTAGCCAGGGCAGCAGGGGCCAGTCCCTTCTCCAGCTACCTTGGTAGCCTTTCCATTAGCTCACATGAATTCCTTCAGAGTCCCAGCCCAGGGGCGGACTGCCGAGGCGGCTGAGGATCCCCTGTATCGTGATTACTGTGATGCTATTTTAACCCAGACTGGTAAAACCCTGGTTGATGCTTGTTGGAAAAGAACATCAGAAAGGCACCATGGGATGGTGGGAATTGCCCCAGCTGTGGGTCAACACATTTAGGGAGACTCTTGCAGCCCAACTTACTATGTGCCAGCCGCGCTCCAAGGAAGTGAGAACTTCCTTGAACTTATGCATTTAATTCTCACAACAAGCCTGTTTCTACCCCAATCTTACATATAAGAAAATAGAAGCATAGGGAAGTTAGCTGGTGTGCCTGGGTCCCTCAGCTTGTGTACAAGTGGTGGCCCTGGGACCTGACGCAGAAAGCCTAGCTCCAGGGGTTGTCCTCGTGCCAACTGACAGTCATCATGCTCATGCCTGGCACAAAGAATGCTCACTGTTTGCTGATTCAAATCATTTTACCATGGAATTAAAAATGTCTTGGGTTTATTGTTCCTGACTAGTAGACTATTAAAAGTAAACAGAAAAATGCTTGTAAGGACACCAAAATGAAATAACACCTCAGATGATCAGAACATGGTGCAATAACTTAATTTTCTGATTAACCAAGGAAAATTGCTTCGTGCTTTCAATGTTGTCTCATCCCACAAGGAAACTATATTTCTCGGGGGGTGGTGGCCCACACCAGCCAGGGAGCTGACACGTAAATTAGTTTGTGCTAGACCCTGGGGCTCCCGGGTGCTTTTCCAGCTCTTCCCCGTATCGCTCGGCTGCCGGGGCGCGGGGCACGGGACGGTGCTAATCCAGGATCTCCTTGGAGATTGATGACCGGAATGGGAAGGTCCCAAGCGATGTGCTGCTTTTGCTCTTCCTCTCAACTACTTGCCAGGCAGAGAACAATTCTGACTGAGTATGTTATTTAATTATTCTAGTTAGTCATACTGAGAATCGATCAACATTAACCACGGAAAAGGAGAAAAACACAATGTATGACCATCGTGACTTCAGCTGGAAGCGACAGCTTCCCTTCAGCTCTGAACCGGGCCATCACACAGAAACAATAAGGGACAACGAAATAGCCCAGGAGCCATCAGCCTCCTCTCCAGGTTCACTCACCTTGGTGCGAACGATGATTGGCAGCGGCAGTAAAACCAACGGAGGGAGAACTATAAGGAGAAACCGGCGATAAACTAAAATATAACTGAAGATTTTCATTGTCCCGAGCAGGAGCCTTTGACAGTGCTCTCCTCAAAATAAGGCAGACGTTAAATAACCAATGTGGATTAATATTTCTCCAGCCCATCATCACCATTTCCTGCGCTAGACTGATCAACATGAGTTAAAATTAAATCTTGATTTTTATTGTTTTACTGTCACAATTAACATGGAGAGATAAGCCCAAGAGTATTTGCAAGAAATCACATGCTACTTGCTGGTGCGGCTTTTTGAAAGATACAGTTGTTCTTCCTTCATTTAATTTGTTCACATTGGCTAGAACACTTACCGGCCGTATCTAGGGGAAGGCAGCCTTGGGAGGTAAATTGGGTCTGTCTACACTGCGGCCCCTCTGCCCCTCTTGACATTCCCACTCTCGGTCTCTGCACTTGGATGGTACCTTGGGCGTCTCTACCGGCTGCCTCCGGTGCGCTTGCAGGGTGTGAATTGAAACAGCAATTCCCATACTAGGAGCTTCATGTATGGCAGCGTGAAAGGTAAGGGTCTTGGTACAGGTGGATTTTTCTAGGGCTTCTCAGATAACGCACTGAGCCAGCCCTCGACACTGCCTACGGGAAGCCTGGCTCAGAGAGGAGCTCCTGACCTCTCTCATTCAGGAATTCTCGGCTCTCGTTCAAGAGGTGGATAACACGGCTCCTGCTGTTGAGCAGCATTTCCTCCCCGGTGCCACTCTCCGCTGCAAAATGATTTATTCACCATTTAAAAGCCAAGTTCTGTGTATTTCTTGAACCCTATTGCCTCTTTTGACAGCAAACCAAAAGTTACCATCAAGCCTTTTTATTTTATTTAAGATTTTATTTATTCATGAGAGACACAGAGAGAGGGAGGCAGAGACCCAGGCAGAGGGAGAAGCAGGCTCCATGCAGGGAGCCCAACGCCCGACTGGATCCCGGGTCTCCAGGATCACGCCCTGGCCTGAAGGCAGGCACTAAACCGCTGAGCCACCCAGGGATCCCCTATCAAGCCTTTCAAAACCCTCCTTCGTTCTACTCCTTCAGGATTGAGCTGATGCTCTTGTGCTGATATGGACTAGATAATTAACGGGAAATCTGCACAGAGATGAGTCATGGGGGCCACCCACGGGGTGAGTCCGGGGTGGGGTGTACGTGTGTATAAGCACAACTGTGAAGATGGGGACGTTTATGATAGTGATATGGGGGATATATTTTAATAATTATATATATTAATTATCATATACTTTATATAATTAATTAATAATATAAGTAACATTAATATATTTTAATACATTTAATAAGGACTCTGGTTTGTTTCTCATTATAATGTAAATTAATAACCCAATACACTTCAACTAAGCAACTACTAAGCACCCAGTCCTAGGTGTCAACAGAACACATTTCTTTCTTTCTGTAATTTATAGTCACTTTCTCTTGGCATAAATAACCTTGCTCCGATGCAGTCTCTAGTTGGCTTCGAGACCTTATTTCTGATTCCACACTAATGGAACTCTGCTTTCTTTTCCTACAAAGAAAATAATTCTTTTGCCAACGCTTACTTTTTTTTAAATGTAGGTGAAGAAGCATTTTTTTCCCCTCTGTCTAAATTTCTAAAGATACATAACACATAGTGATTCAGGGAAATCAGCAGAGTAAACAGGAAAAAAGTCTCCAAACCAGAAAAGGCACATCATGTCTTGAATTTCTCAGGTGAAAAAAGAGAGGGGGGGGGGAGAGAGAGAGAGAGAGACGGTAATTAGAAATGATAGTAATAAATAGCAATAATACTAAAAAGTGTTAAAAAAAAACACACACACACGTTAAAGGAACAGAATTACTCAAGACCGTCTCAACACTTCTTTTTTTTCCTATGTAACACCCTGTACAGTTCACTGGATGCTTTTTTTTTTCTTTAAGAAACCATTTCTGGGGATCCCTGGGTGGTGCAGCGGTTTGGCGCCTGCCTTTGGCCCAGGGCGCGATCCTGGAGACCCGGGATCGAATCCCACATCGGGCTCCCGGTGCGTGGAGCCTGCTTCTCCCTCTGCCTGTGTCTCTGCCTCTCTCTCTTTCTCTCTGCATGACTATCATAAATAAATAAAATTTAAAAAAAAAAATTAAAAAAAAAAAAAAAAAGAAACCATTTCTGTTCTTAAATTCCCTTAGGCCACCTGGTAAGACCATTTGAGCCCCACTTTCTTACCTTAGAGGATTTTACTTTATGAGATGACACCCAAAATGAGAAGGCATTTGTGTGACAGTTAACAGAAATGAGGGGACAGAGGCACCCAACCCAGACAGGGATGAAGGGAAAACTCGACGTCGCTCGGTGCCTCCCTGCCGCCTTCTCTCTCTTGCTGCTGTTCTCACCAGGCTGGGGCTGCAGGGCGGTCCTGTGGGCGGAGGCCGGGCCCCCCCAGGGTTCTGCGGGGGCCCTTGATGCTAATGGCTCGGCCTTTCCCTTGTGTCTATCCGGTCTCCGTGCCCCCCACGCGGATCAGGGGGCGGCAGGGATAATTCACGCCCAGCATGTGTGTGCGGCACCCTCTGCCCCGGTCACCAGGGCACGACCCTCTTAATGGGAGACTCTGGGCCCCTTAGAAACATATCTGAGGGTGCCCTTCAAGCCACATTGCATTGCCACCTAGGCCTGCCATCGTCACACTGCACCCGCCTCCTTGGCACCTAAGCAAGAAAAACATGAGTCTCGCTTAATACATCACAGCTGTGCTGTTTTACCTGTTTGACCTAAGATGAATTACACCATGTGCAATCATGGATTAATTCTTAGAAAACATGCTCTTTACAAATATAAGACTATTATAAACATTATTCACTCATTTACAGTTGTCTGCTTTGTGCCGGGGAGTTTACTCACCACTGCATTTAATCTTCCAAACCCGATACAAGGTATTGATATGGTAGGTATCGTTATAATTAGTTCTCTTTTATAGATTTGGAAAATGAAATTCAAAGAGGCCAAGTAAAATGTTCCAGGTACTCTGTGATATTATGATGATTTAAATCCAGTTCTTTCTGGCTCTGAAGGCAATGATTTTCGTGTGTGTGCTAGTCATATGTCTACTATAATGACTGTCAACGTGACACTCAACACCAAATCATCCGATCTAGCATTTGTACAAAGGCACATGATTCGGTCAGCTTAGAAGTCGTAGCTCTAGGGTTTGCTTTTTTTTTTTATGTTTCTTGAGCCTTAGGATTGAACAAGACACATGAAACTCAGGTTCAAGTATACGGAGAAAGAAAGCCCCCTTCCTTATGTGCTCTGAGTAGCTTCGTAAAGAGGTTAGACTGTCCAGGATACGTAAATAAGTAAGTTGTGTAGACAGTCACCCTGAAGGGAGTGGAAACCAGCTTCTAGGTGGCTATCCTACATGCTTCCCCCAGCCTTGTTCTCTGGGTGTCTCTTACGCCATGTTTGCTCCCAAATTGGTGCTTTGCTTCAGGCCTTTCCCTCTTCCAAGAATAAGCTTCCCTTATCTATTTTTAAATCCCACCAATCCTCGAAGTGTGACTTGTCGACTCATCTCAAATCCGTGGCCTCTGTAGACCCATCCTGGCAATTCCTGACTCTCCATGCACCCACCCAAGAGCCTTACTGGGCCAGCTACATCCAAATAACCTGGAGCGCCTGACGAAGGTACAGACTTCCTGCCCTGTTGTGGCTTTATGTTTAGTTGGCTCCCTGCGTACTTTTCATGCACATTCATATTTGAGAACCATTGACTTAGTATCTGTAAGATATTTTCTGGCCTGGAGCAAACTGACTTACATTACTTACTCTTTTGATAATACATGTCAATCCTAAATCCTCAGTAAGACTGCAAACTCCTTGAGTACAGGAGACATGAATTCATTTCCCTCATGTCTCCAACAAGGTGCTAGGGACAAGTGAACACTCCGTGAGAACTTTCTCTAAGCTTAACTACAAATATAGATAAATGAGAGCCACTTAGCCTCATTGCTGACACAGGATGGTTTATAAGAGCAGTTCTTCAACAGAGTGTCAAGTTTGCCAAGAGATGTGGCTTGTTTAATGGAGGAATATTTGCTCCGTTGCAAATGTACCCATAAATGCTTAGATAAGAAAGTGTCTGTACTCAGTATAGACTTCGACAAGGAAAAAATAATGCTTTTATGGTGTGTTCCTATTTTCATTTTTAAAAATTTTAGAGTTCAAAGTGCATGATGGCACCTTTAGTCGACTGCTGTTCTTGAGACTATCGACTCAAGGAATGTAGGTCGGATTGTCTCCCCACAGTCATTTGTTTCTAAGCTTCACCTAATCCCTAATTCTGACACTGACTCATGGTGCGTCTCCATTTATATGTTCTGGTTACAGTATAAATTCCATAACTGCCACACATTGCACTGTGAAGCGTTTACTCCCTGGTGCCATATGTGAACTGTGCCCCCAAACCTTTTTAGATGCTGTGGAAACTAAGGTAATTTGTTCCTTCCTAACAGGCATCTAAAGATCATTTTCCCTAGTAATTTTTAATATTTTCAATTTCCTCTGGCCCTTTTTTATTCTTTAAGATGATGAATTCTCTTGATGAAAATGAAACATACAGATAATGTATATAGTATAATTTCCCAGCCCACATCAATTAACTGTGCCAGTTCTAATTTTTGTTTCCTGATATAAGGAATAAAGTCATTATCTGGGAAGGAAAATCTACCCTAGAAATTCCAGATTCCCATGCAATGGCTAAATACCTACATTGGTACACTGATTATTAACTACAACTTCACTAATCATTCCTCCACTGTCATGAAGTAAATGGTTGACTGAACAGTGAAGATTGAACTGTGTCCTGTGAGGTGAGGACCTGAAGTCCCATAAACTGAGAAGCAAAGCACATTCCAAAAAAAGGACCAATTCCCAGCAAAAAAAGCAGTTGCCAAAATACCTTAGTGCTCCAGACCAGACACAACTGGTCACACCCTCTACTGGGGAGGGAGGAATGTGTTTCCTTGACCAAGGCTGACCATATGTCTTTATCTTGGGCTCTCTGGGAGATAAGAGGGAAACATTGGGGGATGGAGGGAGGAAGAGGGAAGCGTTGAGAAGAAAGAAAGAGGAGAAAGGACTTTCTAGAATACTTAGCATAACCATCAGAGAAGAAAGGTGAATTGTCTAGAACTCTGTTTACTGCCCCTGCCCATCCCTCCCTGCCCTGCCAATCCCCTTACGTAACAGTCATGTTCCAGCAGTCTGCACACATGAGACGGTATTGTCACCCTCGTGATACTCTGTAGGGTATCCAGAGGTGAGCCCAGGACTCCTGGGTGTAGCAGGAGTCGGGATCTGGATGGGAAAGCAGACCAGGGCTTACTTGGGCTGCTCTGGTTAAAGAAGGGCCGCGTATGATGGATTCCAGGGCTCCCGGCCATGAAGCTGAGGAACCACAGAAGCACCACATGACCCCAGCTGATCCATGAGTCCAGGCTTCTCGTCGAGTCAGAAGGGTTTCTTAGGGTTCAAAGCAGGCGGTCAGAAACTGCCTTGGGGTATAGCTAGAGAGACCAGTTTAAAGAAACCAGTGAGGTAACAATTTTTCCCCTGGTTATCTCCATTCTGCTACGAATTCACTATTGCTCCACAGCCTCGTGTCTGGTCTTTTTTGTTTTTTTTTCTCTCTCTCTCAGAAAAAACATTGGTATTTCTCCCACCATTTTTAGCACCAAAAATATTGCCCATTTGAGGTTGGAACATCTCCTGTCCTTGATGACAGTGAAAAGAGAAAGGGTTAACATAGCTCCTAATGGTGATTTCATTTCAAGTGTAGTAAGCGGCACTGACATAATGCAGCTTACTGTCAAGCTGACCCATCTTCCTTGGGAGTTATTTTTTACCTAAGTGTAGGATATTTCACAATATGTCATTAACGTGAACACAGGAAGTTAGCCAGGCTGACCTGTCGCAGTAATTTTCTGTTGGCATAGCTACAGCATTCACTGGTCTTCACCCCATGGCTTTTGTTGTTTGGGTTTGGCAGTTTTGGGTTCAAAGTGGTTGCTTATAGAAAAAATTCATTGTTTAGAGGAAGTTAATATGTGCCTTGTACCAACTGAAGACCTTATGAAGAAACATAACCAACATTTATTCCGACAAGTTATATATACTTACGTTTTCGTCCATTTTTTTAAACCACAGATTCACAGAGGTACATTTTCAGAACAACATTTTCCTCTCAATTTATATGAGTGTGCAGTTAAACCACATTCATGTACAGACCATGAGGACACAGCTTAATTTAGGTGTTTGGCCTGGATAAGCATGATATAAAATGACAGTGGTGAGTAGTTTGAATTCTGGGAGATTTTAAAAGAAATGAGGCTAATAAAATGGACCCTTCTAGCAAGTGAATTGATGTGAATAAGATACTGTGCCTCCGCAAGAGCTTACATCAAATGGGGAAGACACCATGCACATGGCGAAGACCACCTCATGGCTCGGAGCATGAGACACACGCTGTGGGAGGGCGACTACCGCCGACTGGTCTGTTGTCTTTCACAACAGCCTCCCTGTTCATAGTCCCTAAAATAACTACTTAGAAATTCTCACAGCAAGAGTCTTGACCTAACGTGGTTTCCTCTACATGTGGAGAATCATAGTATCTCTGGTTTGGAAAATTGTTTAGGCCCCTGTGACACACCGGTGCTGAAAAAAAGCCCTTGTTTGCTTGTTCATTTGAGCCCATTTTACGAAGTAGATAGGTTCTACAAATATGTATTGTATCTGGGTTATTACTGCAAGTTTTAAAGTTCCTTCCATTTTTCGGCTCTTTCAAGACCTTAGCTATAGTCTCCTACCATCTTTCCTCCGTGCCTGGTTACTGCTCTGTGGACGTTCCCCAAATAGATAAGGCTTCCGGCTTCATAATAAGGCTTGTAGGCCTCATTATTCTACCTTTAAAAATTAAGGATTTATATGATCTCATAGCTCTTACATTCTATATTTCTAAAACTGACTTCTATTCGGAGAATTTCTTTTCAGTATATACATTAAAATTTTTCTTTCAAAAAATACAGAATTCTCAAAATTTTCTAGAAAAATGTACAGATTTCTTTTGGTGCGGTTTCTCCTAAAAGTGAAACAAAACAAAACAAAACTCTTAACAATACAAAAGAAACTATCCAAAGTCAATCGAAACAAATAGCCAAGAGATTTGCTACCTAAAACGGCTTTGGACAAACTTATTGCCATATAGAACCTCAAGAAATCCAATCTAGATAGTATAAATGTTCAGATGATTTTATACGGAATCATTCGTCTTTCTATAGACCCAGCAGCTTGCTGTGATTACTCACCCCGGAAGATGGTTCATAGACACTGAGTAAACTGTCTCCCACAATTGACTTCATTGTCACATGTTTTCACTAATTACCTGGCAGCCAGCACTCTGTCCAAGAATGTGCACTTTGAATTTGAGTGAAAGCACAAGTAGTTGAGACTGACTTGGAAGTAGTGAAAATAGAGGAAAAAATAAAACTACTCTGATGAAGGTGAGGAAGATAACTCAATGGGGAAAGAAGAGTCTTTTCACTAAGTAGTGCTGGGACAACTGTACATCCACATGCAAAACATTGAAGTTGCACCCCTGCCTCACACTATATACAAAAATTAATTCAAAATGGATCAAAGAACTAAATGTAAGAGCTAAAACTATAGGATTTCTAGAAGAAACATTAGTTTAAATATTTGTGACCTTAGATTTGGCATTGTTTTTCTTTTTTTTTAATTTTCATTCACTCATTCATTCATTCATCCATTCATTCGTGGTGTTGTCGTTGGCTTATCTAGTCTATTTTTTATTTATTTATTTTTTTTCTAGTCTATTTTTTAATTGAGATATAAGCGACTTATCATATTAGTTTCAGGTGTACAGAATAATGGTTTGGGATATTTGTACCTTTGAGAAATAGTCACCAGAGTCTAGTTAAAATCCATCACCACACAGTTACGAAATTTTTTCCGTTGTGATTAGAACTTTTAAGATCCACTCTCTTAGTAACTTTTAAATGTACAATGTGGTCCATTACATGCCCATAGCTTATTTATTTTATAATTAGAAATTTGTATCTTTTGACCACCTTCACCCACTTCTACAACCCTTGACACCTCTGGCATCGTTTTTTTTAGACATGATGCCAAAACCATAAGTAACCAGAGAAAACCTAGACAAATTGGGTTTCATCAAAATTAAAAACTTCTGTGCTCCAAAGACACTGTCAAGAAAGTGAAAACACAGCCTACAAAATGAGACAAAATATTTACAAATCATATACCTGGTAAGGGTGTGGTACTTAGAATTTATTTTTAAAAATTACAACTCAATAATAAAAACATAAATAATACATTTTTTAAATGGGCAAGAGGCTTTAATAGACATTTCTATTAATAAGATACACAAATGGCCAATATGTTTACAAAAAGATGCTCAAGATTATTGGTCGCTGAAGCAATGCAAATCAAACGATAATGGAGTATTACTGCAAACTCACTGGGGTGGCTACAATAAACAACAATAACATCAATAACAATAAACAATAAACATCTAACAAATGTTGGCAAGGACTTGGGAACTGAACCCTATACGTGATGGTCCAAACGTAAAATTGTGCAGAAGTTTTGAAAAACAATTCTGAAGTTCAAGTGTTAAACATCCAGTGGCCTTACGACCCAGCAATTCCACACTGAGGTACACACCCAAGTGAAACAAACACTTGCGCATGAGCCTTTATAAGAGCATTTTTTACAGGATTTCTGAAAAGTGGAAACAATTCAAAAGTCCACTAAATGATGAGTGGATAGACCAGGGAATGTCCGTACAATGGAATATTAATAAGCCACAAAATAGAATGAAATCCCGATATATGCTAGGACACGGACAAAGCTGGATAACATCCCGCTAAGTAAAGAAGCCAGATACAAAAGGCTACGTATTTTATACAATAACCTGCATCCGAAATGCCCAGGATAGGCAAATCCACAGAAACAGAAAGTAGGTGAGTGGTTACCAAGAGTTGGAGAAACGGGAGAATGGGGATTGACTACTAAGGGCAATGGGGCTTCTATTTTGGTTATGAAAATATGCTGAAATTGGCAGTGATAATTGTACAACTTTGTGGAAAAACTACTGAATTGCACACTTTAAGAGTGAACATTATGGCATGTGAATCACATCTCAATTCAAGAAAAAAGTAAAGTGACTCGAAATTAAATAATAAATATGAAAATTACTTGAAAAGCACTTTGTCAGCAGTTCTCAGACGTTCAGCCTCAGAACTCCTCTGTACTCTTACCTCAACGCTTTCTCACACGCCGTTAGAAAATAAAACTGAGAAAGATTTTAAATGTTTAGCAATTTGTTTAAAGCCAAAAATAATAACCCCATTATAGGCTAACGTCAATAATACATTTTAAGAAGCCTGAATTTACTCTTTAAACAAACAAACAAAACAAAACGGTAAGAATGGTGATATTGTTTCACATTTTTGCAAATCTTTTTAGAGCCTGAAAACAGTAGGATTCCGAATTCCATCTCCTGGCCTACAGGCCGTGTTGCCTTGGGAAACGCCACTGGACACTGGCGAGGGAGCAAGGGAGGAAGGGAAAATAAGGTCTTTGGCTGATTATGAAAATAGTTTTGTAGACCCACAGGAGTCCCTGTACCACATTTTGAGAAGCGCTAACCTAAACAGGCGGTAGACCATTGCTATTAGACCATTTGCCTTCCATGCGAGGAAGGCGGTTAGAAGCATCCACCCAGTTTGGTGTTGATACAAAGAACTGTTCATGCTCAGAAAAGACTGCTATTAGATAAGAAAATCATTAATTGTTGAATCCTAGACCATGGACCCCTCTGTGTTCCCGATAACCACGAACACAGGCATCATTATGGATCGAGGTAGCCGCCGGAGTGGGAGCCACATGTTTGATTGCTGAATCTGGACACTTTTGAGAACAAAGGGATGTGCTCAATAATTACTCGGGCTATCCCAGGAAGATTGCATCATGCGGTCCCCTTTTTTTATTTTTATTTATTTTATTTTTTATTCATGAGAGAGAG
This sequence comes from Vulpes vulpes, assembly GCF_048418805.1. Taxonomy (NCBI): domain Eukaryota; kingdom Metazoa; phylum Chordata; class Mammalia; order Carnivora; family Canidae; genus Vulpes; species Vulpes vulpes. The sequence continues at coordinate 367,430 of NC_132783.1, read as the reverse complement.
AGAGAGGCAGAGACACAGGCAGAGGGAGAAGCAGGCTCCGTGAGGGGACCCGATGCGGGACTCGATCCCAGGATCCCGGGGTCACACCCTGGGCCAAAGGCAGATGCTCAACCACTGAGCCCCCCCAGGCAGGCGTCCCTAGGTGGCGTAAAGTAAAGATCTGGGATCTTCGGAGGGTCTGAGGTGAGGGTTCTTGTGAAAAAAAAAAAAAAAGGAGATTGACTTGAGTAGATTAGTTCATAGTACAGGATTTTAGAAATCCTAAGAGCTACCAGAATCCTAAGATGAACTAAAAAACTCACTAAGTGTTTTGAACACTGAATCTATTTTTGAGTGTCAAAAATTAGTTTGTGTGACAAGACGGTCTCTAGGAGAGAGATTTTATTTATGATTCTGATAGATTTGCTGATTCCCAGGCCGCGGAGCTTCATCTCACCAAGAAAATAAAATGCAGTCACGGTGAAAGTTACTGCGGAATTCACGCCCCTTCCATCCCGGAGGAGGAATTGCTTTCATTAAGGTCAGGGTCCTCCCTGTACAGCAGATACAATAGCCCGCAAGCAGGGCTGCAGACCCACAGCCTTTAGTTCAGGACTGCCAAGGATGAAGGGGAAGAAGAAGCGGAGGACCTCGGGGAGGCCGAGCGCCGGCCCACTAGGCCACGGAGCATCCGCAGGGCCAGTCTTTGGCGTGACACGCCACAGGTCCCAGGGTGTCAGACTTCTCTGATTTTCTAAAAAGAAAAACCCTCACAAACCCAATCTTTTATGTGACATATCCTGATATTTAAACGTTGGCAACCGATTCAGTGTGACACTAATGGCATTGGAGGCATGAATACGATCCCGTTTGTAGTTGTTCCTAAAGCTCCGTCCTGTGGCCCAGGACAGACCTATGCCTTGCTCGTCCCATATCCCAGAGCGCGCGGATGACTCAGAACAAATCGTTACCATTAATTAAGAAAGAACGTCAAAGTCAGGTCTAACTGGGAGGTCGGCGTCATCCTTGTGTCCCAAGAGATGCACGTTGACGGTACGTGGTGGCCGAGCCATCTCTGACTACAGACGCGCTGCCTTAGGCTCAGGAGGGCACTAGCGGGTCACGACCCAGCAGGGACGGGAGCTGAACACACAGAAGCCACACTGCAGTGGGGCCTTCGGGCTCCTAACTCCGATCCTTGTGTCCACGACGAGCAACTGGGCTTCGCGCTCAGAGCGGACTCCAGCCGTGGTCACGCTGGTGCTGCCTTTGTCCCCTCTCCATCCCACTGGATTTAGCATCGTGTCACAGTGGGACATGCGAACAGCCCCACAGCATAGCCCGTGTCCACTCCTTACTGATAAATAATGCACATTAAGAGGAACCAAATAATCTACTGCTTTTTGTAGGGAGAAAGCTGCAGGGCTGACTTTGCCCGACGTCTTCCCCTGCGACCGCCTCTGCGGGACAGTCTAGGGCCTCAAAGGCGACACTGCCAGGATTCTGCTCCTTGGGGGCAGGGGGATGCGATGGTAGGTCGGGGTCAGCGGCTGAGGCTACCCCACAGGAGGGTCCCAACGAGGTGACCCGTGAGATCACCCCACCTCCAGCGGCTTCGAGAGCCGAAACGTCAGAGCCGAGCTGCACAGCTTAGCAAGAGAAGGGGAAAGAGGGGGGACAAGGGAGAAAATAAACTGAAACCTCTGCTGTAGAATCATTTTCCGTGACTGAGTTTGGACTGAACTCCCGCAGATGCCCAAATGAGCTCTTCGGGGGCTCCCCCTGGAACTCGGCAGAAACACCAGCAAGCAAGGCCTGCGACTGGTTCGCTGCAGGGCCCTGTGACCTGGACCCCTACGTGCAGGCCGCTGAGGGCAGCTGGCAGTGGGCCCTGGAACCTGCTGGAAGGTGCCTCTGCTGGAAGGACCCAGGGCAGACCACTCATCCGCCCAAGGAAAGGGGTGCTGTGGGGACCAACCACCCTGGCACAGCATGGGCACTCTCCAACGGAAAGACAGAGATGTGGGATCCCCGGGCGGCTCAGGGGTTTAACCCCGCCTGCAGCCCAGGGCGTGATCCTGGAGAGCCGGGATCCCACGTCCCACGTCGGGCTCCCTGCAGGGAGCCTGCTTCTCCCTCTGCCTGGGTCTCTGCCCCTCACTCTCTTTGTGTCTCTCATGAATAAATAGATAAAATCTTAAAAAAAAAAAAAAAAGAATCTTCCCCTTATCAGCTTCCCAGGTTGGAAGGGAGGAAGGGTTAGGTTATACTTAAACTCTATAGGTCTTGCTAAGATTTGGGTCAATGGAAGATTTAAAGCATAAAAGCAACTTAAATAGATAAGCATTTAAGATTGCTAGTTCTGGCCACAGGTTTCAGGACGAATTAGGACAGGGCCTTGTATTTTTTGAATTTTAATTATTTGAACTATCTCATTTCTCGACTGTGTGTTTTAATTTCTTCAGTTAAGTTTCAGTGCTTTGTAATTTTTAAAATTTCTTCTATTATGTTATCCTATCTGTCCGTCTATCTATGTATCCATTCATCCATCCATCCATTCCTTAAAACTAAATATCAAATTCCACTTTCTCTGGAAACATTGATTTTTTAGTGAAAGAGTAGATAGGGGAAAGAGAAAAGAAAGAGAAAGAAGATCAAGAAAAAGAGGCCAAAATACATCTTTCACTAGAAAATATGTGGTAGCATCATTCAAGGAATTTGTCAAACTTTCATTAAGTCTCTTTCATTTATGAGGCATTTTGCTCGGTGTTGGGGATACGAAGATGAAGAAGACCCAGTCATTGGTCCCCAGTGGCACACAGCATAGGAAAGGGAAGCGGACTGTGGGATTAACGGCACGGAAGTATTTTAGAGACTGATGAAACCTCTTTAGGGGACAGTTTTTTTTGTTTTGTTTTGTTTTGTTGATGGTGGTGGGTTTTTTTTTTTTTTAGGGGACAGTTTTAAAACAAAAGAGTGAGTGGTTCAATCTGTTGGGGAATTTAAAAAGGGGACAGACGGGATCCCTGGGTGGCGCAGTGGTTTAGCATCTGCCTTTGGCCCAGGGCACGATCCTGGAGACCCGGGATCGAATCCCACGTTGGGCTCCTGATGCATGGAGCCTGCTTATCCCTCTGCCTGTGTGTCTCTGCCTCTCTCTCTCTCTCTCTCTGTGACTATCATAAATAAATAAAAATTTAAAAAAAAAAAGCATTTCCTTTTAAAAAATAATAATAATAAAAATAAAAAAATAAATAAAAAGGGGACAGAAATGCTCAGTATGAAGAAGACAACTGAACAGCTTCGTTAACTGTGTAAATGTTTCCCAGAGAACATCCAGAGGAAGGACTTTACGGAAAGGAACAAAGACGTCAGGCGCCCTCGGTAGTGGAGGTGCTGAGGGGAGCACTTGGCTGGAGTAGGTGGGGTGTGTGGGGGGTATTGAGGGGGTGAAGTTGGATGAATTAAAAGGACTGGGTAAATTCATCATCTATTCGTGATATATAAAGTTTATATATAAAGTTTATATCAGGCATCAGCGACTGTGCCGGAAGTGGGCATACAAGGGTAAATAGCACAGTTTTTGCCTTTGAAGGGCATACAGCCTGGCTGTAAGGCCAATGTCTACGCCATTTCTCTAATGTGATGAGTTTCAAAATAGAGACACGTAGGACGCACCTTGAAAGAAAGAGGGAAAACACGTAACTCTGCCAAGGGGGTTGTGGGGAATAAAGGTCAGGGTGAGTTAGGACACGGAGAAGGAGAAGAGCGCTGCGTACTGGAGAGACAGAAGTGGAATTAGGGGCATTCCAAGCAAAGCGTAGAGCCCTAAAAACAGCCGCACATAGAGGGTCCTGCATGTTGTTTGCTGTACCTGGATCAGCGCCCGTGTGGAGAGAATTAGAGGGCACGAGGCTGGAGAAGCTGATGGAACCTAAATTATGATGAACCTGGAATAAACAAGCTAAAGAATCCGGACCTCGTTATGTAGGCAGTAGAGAGTCCTGAAGAAGTTTAAGTAGGGGAGTGCAATGATTGGGTTTACCATTGAGAAAGATTACTTTGGGCTTATAAGGGGGCAAGAAAAAGAGTGGATTTTACTGAAAGAACACTGAGGGATCCATGGAACCCCCAGGCAAGCTGAAGAACTAGCCTCCAGGCGACTTTGAAGAATGACACCCCGAATCGTGCTCAGAACTGGCTCCATCGGAGACGGCCGTCTCAAATGCCGCCTCTGGACACCACAGTGACTCTGTTTCCAGAACCAGACTTCCTGCCACAATTGCCCTCAAAATGGAATGTACGTAGAGCCTCCTTCTTTCATTTACACACTTGGGAATCCAAGTGTTGCATGGATGAGCCTAAGTAATGGGGCCCAGTCCCCATGCCTGTGCCCTTGCTACCAAGAAGCCAGAGAAGGTAGATTTCTGGGATTTCTCCGGGAAGGCAGACTCCAAAACGTTGGACATTCTCCAAGCACAGCAAGCCTGGCCCCAAGGTGCTGGATTCTCATGGCAGACGGCCATCCCACCTGGTCATCGCGTTAGTTGGAAGGAGGCAACCATGAGAAGAGTTGAAGACATTTTGCAGTGGTTCAGGTGATATCTGAACTTTGACACCGACAGTAGAAATGGAAAAAAAGAGGAATCGAGACTAAATATGTAAGCTTTCAGGGGGTCGAATCTATTAAGACGGAAGACTGACTGGATTAAGGGATCTGGAGAAATAAAGGGCCACAGGGAGGCAGCCTGGAGGGACAGGAAGAGTGATAATCCTAACCAGATGTGGTAAAACCAAAGGGCAGTTATGCTAAAGGATGGTAAAAAGTGAAAATATGGGAAAATATACCCAGCCATTTGAAGGGTCTGCTTTTAATCCTCCAGAAATTTGCTTTTCGGATATTTTGCCTTCTAAGGACACTAACCAAATGAGGCAATAATTTATAATTATATAAATAATATATAATTATAATTAATAATATATAATTTTATAATTTATAAAACCCTTGGTTATGTTCAAGGAGTCGAGATGCTCACTCAAACATATCTGCCCTCCATTCCCTGGAATATATGCGTATTACAGGTCTTGCAAACTTAGGATATAGGGACAAATATTAAGGATTTGATGTTTTCAGCCGGTTATCAGATGTTACTTTTTCTGGCATTCACTCTACCTAGGTAGTGGTTTACTTATTTAAATATATAGTTTGTGTCCCAATTTAATGTCTGCAGAGAACATTTCTCTCTGAATCCTTTTGTGGTAATAGCTACTACGATCCGGTCGGCCTGGACTACAAGCAAAAGCGCGGAGGATGAATGGCCTTGTCCAGCCTACCAGGGATCTTTTCCACCCCAGCAGGCGCTCGGTCAATCCCTGAGAATGTGGCCTGGGGGACATTTGGCCCCCACCCGGTGCTACCCACAACACGGCAGCCAGTGGCCCGGCTTCCCTGCCTCCCAGAGCCCCGCAGGCTCCTTGGGCTCTTCCTCCGGCCGGGCCAGGGCCCTTCTCCCTCAGCAGTGGACCCGGGCGGTGGGAAGCCGGTGTCCACGTCCAGGCCCGGGGCTGGGCCCACTCACTCCCCCGGGGCGGGCACCGAGTGCTGCAGCGCCTCCCGCTCTGGGCCCACAGCTGCCTGCTCTATCCCTTCCCCCCGGGTCTGCCTCTGCCTCGCTGCTGCTGAATCTGCCCTTTGCTTCGGGTTCCATCGTTCCTATAAAAGCGACCAGCAAGCCACAAAGCGCTCCAGGCCTGTCGGGCGGGCACACGGCCTGGACCAGCGCTTCCCGGGTCAGCAGGGTGCCCGCACGTGGCCGCATGCGGTGTCCACACTCTGCCCGTGACGAAACACCAGCTGCGACGTGGGGGGAAAGGCTCGGGTTTGCAGTCACCAGCCCTGGGGGCCGCTCACTGACCTATGACCTACGTGGACTGGAGCAAGCCAACTCGCGTCTGGGAACATCATCGAAGAGGCAGGACTGCTCTGAGGACATGAGGCAGCCGTGGAGACACTCGGTGAACTGCCAAGAGGCGCCCACACTGATGCGGCACGAGAACAGAAGGGACGCGACACGCTCAGGCCCCGCGTGGCCGACCGAATCCTGGGCCCTCGCCACACGGAGGGAACATTCCCCCAGAGCCCCCCCAGCTGTTGTTGGAAAAACAGGGCCTCCAGGAAAACCAGGCCCCCCGGACCACCTGTGAGTAAACAGTAGGATGACAGTAGGCTCTTTAGGAGGGCCCCTCTTTGTTTCTGTGTATTTATCTACAGATTATATTACTCTTCTGTAGCCAGTTTCCATCTTTCTACTCCCACTGTGCATCCCACACCCGGGCTTTTCACAGCGACCCTCTCCGCTAGCAGTTCTCTGCATTCCCACCTGTGCTGACCACCGTTTGTCCATCCTTCAAGTTTCGACATAAGCATCAGTCCTTCTGGCAAATCTTCCCAGCCCCCCAGAGCCAGCTGGGTCTATCCCAACTAGATCCTCACAGTTCCTGTGTTTTTCTGAGGTTTTCAAAATTGTGATTCAACTATCATTTCCACAATTAATAGTGTGACGTCAGTGTTTGCCGTCGTACTATAATTTCTGTAAGAGCAGGAGTGATTTCTGGTTGGTTACTGGGAACTGGTTCTTAGGTCTTTGGACTGTGCCTGGGGTATGATATTACTAAGTATTTGTTGAATGAAGGCAGGACTTTCCTGTTTTGCCATATTCTGACGCATCTGGTTGGGCGAAACATCTTCCTGATTTAATTAGATATTTTTCACTGAATGAATCAATCCCATCAGATATTTATATTCGATCCCAGGCAACTCCCAAATGCTTTCATAGTACCCAGTATTTTCCTCTATTACAGATGCTACTAAATTTACTTGTATCTTGTTTTAGAAAAAAAAATGCTGATGTCCAGGCACTGCCTCAGACCAATTAAACTAGAATCTCTCAGTTGGAACCCGGTATCATTATTTCTTGAAAGGTCTCTCTGGTGATTCTATTATGAAGCCAGAGTTGAGAACCACTGACATTCACCAACTACTGGCATGTCTTATCTTGCCACGAGGCTCAAGCCTTTGAAATAAGTTTTATTCATTGTCCTATTCTCTGGATCTAGCATAGAACTGAATATTTTAGAGATTACTCAAAAAAATTTTTTAAATGAATGGTTAGATGAGTATGTATCATTGGGGTACAAGCAAGTGCATGCCAACACCAGGCCACCCTTAGATATGGGCGTTAGATATGGGCGGCAAGAGAACGCTCTAATAAAGACAATGATTTCTAAGTAGTACACCAAGGCATTCTCCACTGAGTGGGAAAAAAAAAAAACTATAGTAACCTATTGTTGACAAAATCCGAGATTTTTTTCCCTTCTTGGATAATAATACATCAGTATTTCAGTCGTATAGAGGATATTTCCAAAAGTATTTAAAAAGTAAATACATGCCAGTAGAACAATGATGGTATTTTCTTTCTGGCACTGAATGGAGAGCAGCTGGACAGGATAGTGTTTGGAGGAGAATGAAAAGGAATAAAATTCAGTTTTTCCAAAACTCTATGGCTAAGAACTACACTGGTTTTGTCAATGAGGCTTTATCCATAATTTTGCACACTTTGGTAGTTTTTATTCTTTTCTAACCTCTGAGTACTATTTGATTTATGGGCCTACCATACACCACAATTTGTTTATCCAGCCATCAGCTGGTGGACGTATGGATTGTTGCCAGTTTTGGGTTATTCTAAGTAAAACTACTATGAACGCTTGCATACATGCCTTTTACAGACATATATTTTCATTTCTTTCGAGTAAATACCTAGAGCGTGTATAATAAAAAATAACCTGCCATACTATTTTCCAATGTGCTCGAATCGTTTTTCATTCCTACCAGCAGAACATGCGTTCCGGTTTTTCCAGAGCCTTGTCAACACTTGGTATTCTAGGTTTTTGAAGTTCTAAGCATTCTGGTTGGTATGTAGTAGGACCTCAGTATGGCTTAAATTTGCATTTCTTTATTGAGTAATGATGTTGATTATCTTTTGTGTGCTTATTAGCTATTCTAGCATATATTCTTTCTTTAAATCTTGGTCTTAAAAAAAATCAGAATGTCTAGTCTTCCTACTATTCCTATTACTATGATTGAGTTGTAAATATTCTTTATATATTCTCAATACAAGTTCTTCATCAGATGAATTTTCCTTCAAGTCACACTGCATATGCTGGGTTCACTTACATTAAAGTGCTCCTTCTGATGTTTCAAGTTCCTTATAGAAATTCTACCTCAAAAATAAAAAAAATAAAATAAAATAAAATAAAATAAAATAAAATAAAATAAAATAAAATAAAACAAATAAATAAAATAAATAAATAAAATAATAAAAATAAAAATAAAATAAAATAAATAAATAAAAATAAGATAAAATAAAATAAAATAAAAAAGAAATTCTACCTTTGGATTTCCCCAAAATACCTCATTTAAACTCATAGTCTTCCTCCCAGAACGTGGTCTTCTAGAAAACAGCACCATCATTCATCAGTGGTACAAGCAAAATCTAATTTTCCTTGGTACTTTCCTCTTCTTTTCCCCTATATCTAATTTACTGCGAAGTCTTCCTTGTTTTACCTTATAAATAGATTTCGATTTTTTTCTTTTCATCCCCACCCTACCAGCACTATCAACACCACCATCATTTAAGCTTTTGCCTCCCAATAGATCTTTCTGCATTCAATCTAGTCCTTTCTCCACGTTGTTGCAGATCTGATGGGTCACTTCCCTCTGTCCCTGTTCTTCGGCTCGCCACTGCTCTTAAGATAGAGACAATGCTGCCCAATGGCTTCTAGATCTTTGTTCCGTCTTCCCTCCACGTCTCACACAGTATGATCCCTTGTGCTCAGAGGCTCTGGCCTTCAGTTGTTTACAGCTACCGCACTTATACCCCATGCTCAGCATTCATGTTTGCCCTTTCCTTTGCCCAGAATAATGTTCCCTCCCTTCTGTGTCTGGTTATTCCCTATTTATCCCTCAATCTCAATTAATTTCTTGCAGGGAAACCTTTCCTGACCCTGTAATTTTATATTCATCTGTGAGTTCATCTTATTAACGTCCACCCTTTAACCACATCTAACTTTTATGAGGACTCCATTCTCCCCCAACACCTAGCATAAGATATGTGCTCAAAAATAGTTATTCAATCAATCAATCAATCAATCAATCATTCCTCTGACTGAGCTTCCAGCTGACTTGGAATCTTTAGGTCTTCCCTCAAAGATCTTTTCCTGTTCCACGTTCCCGCATACATTAACAACCCCAGCTCAAGTCAATCCTGTCTAGACCGCAAATCACTTGAGGGAAGAAATCTGCTTTTTTTTTTTTAATCTCTATAATTTTTACAATGCCCACTGCAATGTTTTGAGTGTAGTAGATGCTCACATACAGCAGCGTGAATGAATGAAGGGAGGATATGAATGAACGCATGACCTACCCTACCTATTCTCATTCTGTTACTCTGATTCTTGTGTCTCTGAGTCTCTTGGCCATCAAATTGGATGTAAATCTTTTGCCATCAGATATTCTAATTTCTTGCACTGTATCACCTGTTGCCCGTCTGACTCAGCTTCAGGCTCCAAGCCTTGGTTTGTGTTGATGCACAACACAAGATCATGCAAACCAGACCCACTCAGCCTTTGCGGTCCTCCGTGGAACCAACCTTCTGCTGTGGACATGCTCTTTGCCGCTGCTCCTCACAGATGCCAGGCTGCTTCTCGTGTCAGGGTGTGTGCTTACGCTAACCCTCCTGTTGAGATACCCTCCCTCTTCTCTCCTGCCTTTTGGAATCTGCACATACTTTTTAAGACTTCCTCTGGGTGCTTCATTCTGCTACAAGGCTGCAGGAGCTCGCTGTGCATCACGGTTCGGCTGTCGGACAAACTAGCCCTCAAATATGGATTCGGGCGTTGCTAACTCTGCTATGGCTGAATTACGTAACCACCCTAAGAGTAATATCCTATTTATAAATTAGGAATAATAAGGGTATGCTGTTTTCTCCTGGTAAGTGGGACTAATAAAGGGGGTTGTTGGGAGGATTAAATCAGAGAAGATACACAAAGTGCTTTGCATCGTCCCTGGGATACGGTGAGCACACGATGCTCAGCAAATGTTGTTATAATGGTAGTGACTTATAATAATGATTTAAAATTATAAGAAAAAAATTTTAAACCTATGTATTTCACACTGCTCTCTCTTTCCTGTGAGTTCCTATTGCACTGAGAGTCGGTCCACACGGTTCTCCGGCTATTTCCCATGTGCAGGCTGTGGCTCCACGGTTCAGGGGTGGGCTCTGGAAGGCACCAACACAAAGCCAGCTGCATAGTGGGGACGCGGTACAAACTGGCGGATTGGTCGAAGGGCTTCACCTCTGGGCTGCTGAAATAAGACTCAACAACGCTGCTACCCGGAACAATCAGGTCAACAGTGGGACCTTCCTGAATCCTCCAAAATCTGATTAAGGGAAGAAGATTTGTGCCGTAGCACTAGACACGCGCGGGAAGAGAACGATGAACACGCTTGCTGGAGTCAGAACGGAAGCGATTCCTCACAGTGACCGTCCCCAAGCTGGGCTGCAAGCACGGCGGGGGCTGTTCTCCTTATAAATTTGAGATTAGGGGCAGCCTGGGGGGGTTCAGTGGTTTAGGGCCACCTTCGGCCCAGGGCCTGATCCTGGAGTCCCGGGATCGAGTCCCGCGTCGGGCTCCCTGCATGGAGCCTGCTTCTCCCTCTGCCTGGGTCTCTCCCTCTCTCTCTCTCTCTCTGTGTCTCTCATGAACAAATAAATAAAATATTTTTTTAAGAAAATTTGAGATTATTACCCTTGCAGTATCTCTTCTGCTTTGGTAAACATTCATTCGTCTTCAGACTGAAACTTCCTTTTCTGAAACCACAGATTTGTTTGCTGTCAACACCTGTGATATGAAAACTCTTCCATCTTTCTGACGACCACATCTCACTGCAGGGTGGAGGATGATCACCAAACACCCAGAAAACAATGAGGAATATAAGTGCAAAAAAAAAATCACTTCATTTATTTGTTCTTTGAACTTATTATAAATGTTCCCACTGTTTATTTTTTAGTACATATAATTCAACATACATAAAATTTGGCTTTAAAGGGATGAATGGGGGAGCACCTGGGTGGCTCAATTAAGTGTCTGCCTTTGGCTCAGGTCATGATCCCAGGGTCCTGGGATCCAGCCCTGCACTGGGCTCCCTGCTGAGTGGGGAGCCTGCCTCTCCCTCTCCCTCTCCCTCTGCTGCTTCCCCTGCTCATGCGCTCTTTCTCTCTCTCTCTCTCTCTCTCTCTGTCAAATACATAAATAAAATCTTTAAAGGGATGAATGGGGCACCTCAGTGGCTCAATTGAGCTCAGGTCATGATCCCAGGCTCTGATAGAGCCCTGAGTCAGGCTCCACCCTTAGGAGACTCTGCTTGAGGATTCTCTTTCTCCCTCTCCCTCTGCCCCTCCCCCTGCGCTCTCTCTCTCTCTCTCTTTCTCTCTCTCTCTCTATTTCAAATAAATAAATAAATCTAAAAAAAAAAAATAAAGGGATGAATGGGTCACCAAAAACAGTTCTGGGAAAGCGAATTATAGCAATAGTTGAAAAGGAGGGAGCAAATATCCCAAAGGATTTGGTGAGTGCTTTGGAGGGTTTTACGCTCCTTTTCAAGTAACCACATATTAAAATTCTCAGTTCGCAATCACTAGTACCACCACCAGCTACTGTTTCCTGCTTGTTCTTTGGTCCTGTCCTGCTAGACCCACTTGGGTCTACAGCACGTCTTCAGCAACTCGTTTATGGTTTTCCTTTTAACCTTCCCATCCTTATCCTGGCAGCTCCGAGTGCCACCGAACACCCTACTGACAGCATGTGCCACAGTCCTCAGTAGCCTTCGTGGAGCGATCAGTGCCGCGAGCCTAGTGTGGCCCTGAACACTCACGCACGTCACCTAGTACAACCCTCCAGTGGTCACGCTCACTATCTCCACACAGGGTGCTCGCGGGTGTTGGGCAATTCGTTTATCCAGCTTTTCCTGACTTGCTGGTACCCTCCGTGTCCCTGGCCACAGAAAACTTGAAAGTAGTAGGGTTTTAAGGAAATATCTTTGAATTGACAAAAGAAACTACTTGGGAGTTCTGTACTGCTTTTAATTTAAGGTATAATTTATCAATCATAAAAGTATAGCAGAGATACGGAGCATATTATTTATTCAATTTATAAATAATGCTTCATTTTTATATAACTTTAAAAACTCCTTGCAGTAACTCTGTGTTCCACAGATGGAAGAGCTCCTGGGAAATAGGCAATACGATACATTTTATTTTATTAATTATCCCATGTTACCCATTCCGCGTGTTTATGCCATACTTCCTACCCTAATTACTGAACTAATTAGTAGGCTTCTTGATTTTAAAAAATGGTTAAGAAAATAGGGCTTGAGGGCAGCCCCGGTGGAGCAGTGGTTTAGCCCCACCTTCGGCCCAAGGCGTGATCCTGGAGACCCAGGATCGAGTCCCACGTCGGGCTTCCTGCATGGAGCCTGCTTCTCCCTCTGCCTGTGTCTCTGCCTCTCATTCTCTCTGTGTCTCTATGAATAAATAAATAAAATATTAAAAAAAAAAGAAAATAGGGCTTGGAATAGAAATGGTAAATAATGGATTTAATACAAACTGTGTGATGTTGGGAAAGTTACTTATTGCTCTGTGCTTCCATTCCATTTTTTTAAAAAATCAATCTAACGATGATAAGAGCATTTACTCTGTAAGGCTGTTGCAGACCTTTAACGAGCTAATGCATGTGAAGTGCCCAGCGTGTTACCCGGAGCACGGTGAGCACAAGCATTACCTGGAAAAACTACTGCTCCCATTACTGTCATTGCTGAGTCTATAGTGGCTGCTCAATAAATACACTCGGTTGGAACTCACACGGTTCATCCTCCTCAAACTGAGGCCACTTCATGGTAGTCATGATGACCCATGAGTATATATAATTTTTTTAAGTTTTTATTTATTTATTCATGAGAGACACAGAGAGAAAAGCAGAGACACAGGCAGAGGGAGAAGCAGGCTCCATGCAGGGAGCCCGACGTGGGACTCGATCCTGGGACCCTGGGGTCACGACCTGAGCCAAAGGCAGACGCCCAACCACTGAGCCACCCAGGCATCCCAGTACAATTTTTTTAATCCAATCGTTATACTTTTTAGAGTTAAAAGGGATCCATTAATACGTATGTTGGTACAGCAGGTATAAACTGAATCTGCACTCTCGAAAGCAGAGGTGGGGTCATGGGAAATAATATCCTTAGGGAATTTAGGGAATTATTCCTAAACTATTCCTAAAGCTGTCCCAGGGAACAGCTCTATTCAACAGCTCTGTCTTCCTTTTTCAAATTGGTTTTAAAGATCGAACCACTTAGCAGCTCCAGAACTTACTGTTGTCTATGGTTTTATTATCCAGCATGAATTACAGTGCCAAGTCATTAACTCCACTATCAGTAACTGTCAACTGTTATTTATTCCTTGGTGTTTTTGCCACGGGTAGTTGCTCATACGTGTTTATTTACAAGTGAAAACCTCACCCCAAGTATGTAGAGGTTTTTAGATTAAATATCTTTTTTAGATTAAATATCTCCTTTATGGTAAAGGCCATATCCTGAAAAAGGGCATTAACATGCAATTTCCGTGGGGCCCCTGGGTGGCTCAGCGGTTTAGCACCTGCCTTCGGCTCAGGGCCTGATCCCACGGTTCCCAGATCGAGTCCCACGTCGGGCTCCCTGCATGGAACCTGCTTCTCCCTCTGCTTGTGTCTCTGCCTCTCTTTTTCTGTCTCTCATGAATAAATAAATAAAATCTTTTTAAAAAATGTAATTTCCAGTTATAATAGAAATGTAGGCAGGGTTGATACCAGAGTCTTGTGGGTTCTATGTCTTTATTCCAACCTAACCTCCTTTCCTCTCATCCTCATCCAATTACTTTAGGGAGAAAACACATTGATGGCTTCATGAATATTTGTTAACAGATTCTACCACGATGGGATTGGAAAAGTTTAGATTATGAGCAATATAAAATATAATCCAACTCATACTGACTTGTTTTCATAGAATCAATCATTTTCATTCCTGTCACACTGAATGAATAGAGCAACGAACTCTCGGAGTCTCCACACACAGTTTTCCTAAAGGGATACTCACGATGCCAAAAGCAAAAGGAAAACAAATGATTTTCTTCTTTTACAAGGACCCCCTTCAGAGAGTCCAAAAGGCCATTTAATTTCATTTTATTTTATATATTTATTTATTTATTAAAGATTTTATTTATTTATTCATGAGAGACACAGAGAGAGAGAGAGAGAGAGAGAGAGAGGCAGAGACACAGGCAGAGGGAGAAGCAGGCTCCATGCAGGGAGCCCGATGTGGGACTTGATCCCGGGTCTCCAGGATCACGCCCTGGGCTGAAGGCAGGTGCTAAACTGCTGAGCCACCAGGGCTGCCCGGCCATTTCATTTCAATTAGTAATTTGTAAATTTTGAAAGATGCCCTTCCTCTCCCCACACCTCCATTCTGTCCTGACTCCAAGCTCACCACCATCATAAACCACAACAGAAAAAAGAGAGCCGGTGAAGACCAGCCTTTGTCTCAAACCCTCACTCTTATCTTTTTAGTGCTAAAGTAAGGGGGAAAGGTAGTTTTCCTCCCCATAACCAGCGATACCTTGTGACTAGTTAAAGCTTTCTATTGGGGCAGGAGAGGGTTTTGTAGGCCCATTATGGGGAAATCAGAGATGGATGATTTGTACTTTCTGCTCCATCAACAGCCTCTCTTCAGGGGTCCATTGTGGCCAGATGCAGAGCATCCAAGGATGATGGCTGGTTTTAAGGCCACTCTGCACAAAGCCATCTTCACCATTAGAAATAGAGCTCATGGGACACCTGGGTGGTTCAGCAGTTGAGCATCTGCCTTTGGCTCAGGGTGTGATCCCAGGGTCCCGGGATCGAGTCCCCCATGGAGCTCCCTGCATGGAACCAGCTTCTCCCTCTGCCTATGTCTCTGCCTCTCTCTCTATGTCTTTAATGAATAAATAAATAAAATATTTTTTTAAAAAAGAAATAGAGCTCATAACTCAATGCACTCATGATAGAATCTTAGCACTTGAATGCTCACCGCTGTCATGATTTGTAAAGACTAGGACATCCAGGCAGGTGACACAAAGACCAGTTGACAGATTCAGGAGAAGTGAGCACAAACAAGCCAAAAAGTCGCCTGCATCCCCTAACTTTCTGTTTTGAGCATTATAAGTTCCGTACTTTATGCACAGTTTTTGATGAGAGTGGAAACCCTTATCCTTTACCTTTGGGTAGTCAAGCCCTTCATGTAGATTATGGTGTGCAGTAAGATCTAGATGGGAGGACGAGGACAGGAACGGAGCTCCCCCAGCCCCAGGACTGCTCCTAAACAGAATTCCACCCACATTTCCATCCTACTCCTAACCGTTTCCAGTTCATCTTCACGGCTGGACCTAAAATGTGGCCTCTCCTGGGAAGCTTTCCCTCATCTCTCAAAAAGAGATTAGGAACTCCCGTTATAGGCTTCAAACGACCATATATTTCTCTTGTTTGTGATGACTTGTGGAACCAGGGCCGTCACAGCTCAGACACCTAAGATGTGTTTAATTCAGGGATCGCAAACTACAGGCACGGCTCTTCCTTACTCATATCCACTTGGTTTTCGGGTTCTCGCCTTCTACTAATGGGTGTCCCAGTGTATAACGTGTGCTTGGGGGATCAGGTTATCAAGAAGACTATCCACACGCTAAAGGCACAAGCAAAGAAAGGGCACACGGCAGGAGTCGAAGGAGACAGAGGGGTTCAGCTTCAGTTCAGTTATATAGAAATTTGCAATCAAACCATCTGTTATTTGAATATCTGCATATATGTCAAGTTTGAATCATCAAGAGCTATTTTGATTAGGATTATGAAGAGCGGGACGCACCCAAGTCTTGTTATTGGTCCAGGGTCCTGCTGACCAGGCTGTGGTGAGGTCCTAGTCCATGCCAAGAAGGGAAATCAACTGGAGGAAGCCCAGGTGTGGATGATGGACCATCTCTTCCGCGTAATGGTGGGCAAGGACTCAGCCCCCACGGGACTTCTGAAATCTTGAGCACGCCTCTCATGGTGATGTTTTCCCTAAGTCCACTCAGTTCTTCCAGAATGTTCTTGGGAAACTTCTCAGGCATCATCCTCAGGCCTTTCCTGAGTATCCTCCCCTCAGTGTGCTCTTTCCCCCTTTGCCCTTTTCTCTTTTATTCCTGTCTCAGGTCCTTGTCCCCTTTATCCTTACAGCCGCCCCTCCCCATTCCCTTGTTCATTTTCAACAGACCACCCCACATAATGACTGTCATATAAGTAAGGAAGATTCTGGAAGAGGTTGTCTGGCCACATTTTTCTCCGTTAAGTTTCTGCTGCTAATAACTAGGAATAAAAAGTGGAGACGCTTATCGACCTCTCAGTGACTATTTTTTACCTGACGCTGTTCACTACCTTGCCCTCTGCCAAGGATACTGCACCTGTGGGTTGAGTGAATGGTTAGTCTTTACCGTATTATGTGCAATATTCATTAATTTGACACCGATTTGAGAAAAGTTACTTGAGCGCCTTCTTGTCCTCATCAAACTTGGAATCTGCAAGGCAAACTATGCACCAGTGAAAACAACCCGCTAATTGCACATCATGACAGTGCTTTGGTAGCGGGTATGGGTTATGGTCAAGTGAGCCTGAACTGTCAGGGGGATGTGTTTGCTTCAAACAACATTAAACCTACCTCTGAGTCCCCAGTACATCAGCCTGGTGGGAAACTCCATCTCAGCGGGGTTAGGGCCCACCTCCTCCTCCTCCAGGCTTCAGGCCGGCGAGGCCGGGGTTGGACAGTGGAAGCCACTGGGCCCACACGGCCCGGGGAGGGCGGGCAGCCCGTTGCCCCCAAAGCTATATTTGAGCTCAGAACTCTCGGCTGAGGCAACGGGTCTGGTTCCGAGGGACCGACATCCCCAGAGACCCAACAGGAGGCTGTTCGGCAGGACTTGGAACCTCCTGTGAGGTCCTGCCAGGAACTGGAATGGAACCACCGTGTGGATTGGCTGCTCTGTCCCTCGCCCAGGGTTTGGGGATGTCCTCCCCGACCCCGTAACCCCGACCTCACAGACATGGCCTTCCCGCTCTGCCTCCTGGAGTGCCCAGCAGAAGCTCCTCCTTAGGCCTTCCAGAAACCTGGGAGAGAAACATGGAAACAAAACACAGTAGCTCCCAGGGTGCTGATTCTTCTACAGCAACGAAAAGAAAACACGAATTAGTGTCTTAGGAGGTTCCGGTGGCACAGTGCGCAGGGGACAAGCGGCGCCCGACCCCGATACCCAAGTGGCCTCCGTGACTAGGAGGTCAGAGAAGGTGCCGGAGGCCGGGGGTGGGGCATGGGAAGAGGGGCCCAGGGCATCGCCCACCGCGGGCAGAGGCCTGGACGGGGACCAGGGCCCCGAGGCTCCCAGGCTGGGACATGGAGGACGCTCACAGGTGACGCGGGGCGTCATCCAATCACGCTGGAACCGTACGGGGAGTCTTTACAAACCCAGCAGGTGTGCGACGGTCTCGTAGGCTCACACCCGGCCTTGTTGGGAACCTCTGGGTGACCGGCACGAACACAGTCCCCGCTCTCGAGGTGCCCCTAGTCGGAGTAGACGGCAGTGGACTACCACCGCGGGGTTGAAGGCCAAGGGCAGGGCACCAGGGGGACGGAGACACGGGAGGACACCTAGTCCATGCTGGGGAGACCACAGAGACCCAGGGAGACCCAGGGACACCCAGGGAGACCCACGGAGACCTGGGAAGACCCATAGAGACACAGGGAGACCCATGGAGACCCAGGGAGACCCACGGGGACCCACGGAGCGTTGTGCAGGAGGCCCATCTGGGATGCACCTGGAGGCAGGTGCGGCAGGAGGGCAAGCACCCGGCCAGGGGACCCCGCGCGGGAAGGATGAAGGCCTGCGAGCCCCTGCCAACCCAGGAGTCCTGGCTGTTTCGTTTTCTTTCTTTCTTTTTTTTCTTTTTGAGATTTTATTTACCTGAGAGAGGGGGGCCCAGGGTGGGGCTCCGTCCCAGGACCCTGAGATCATTCCTGAGCTGGAGCAGACACCAGGCCGACTCGCCACCCGGGACCGGGACGCTGGGGGTGTCCTGCAGTGTCAGTAGAGCCGGTTCCTGGGAGTCCGTGGAGGCCCCACCCGGTGCAGCATGGACCCGGCCACATCCCTGGCCCGGAGCCCTGGAGCTGCTGCTTCCTGGCGGACGACGGCGATGCCTCCGGGCTCCCGGGTCCCAGCGGCTCCAGCGGTGCCACCTCGTCGCTCACTGCTTGACGATGAAATAGTGAGTAAATCCAAATAAAAACGGGGCATGCACGTGTGCCCTCCCATGTATCTTCTACGCTTGAAGACTTGCAAGTAGATCCCAAAAGATTTTTTTCATTCTTCTTTATTCTTTCGAAGCTGCTCCCGCCGCGTCACACTGCCTCGTCGTTAAGTCACTCCCAGGGGAAAATAAGGTACAATATTCCGGATTTCCTCCTGCTTCTAGGAAGGCGAGGTGCAGCGGTTCCCCTGTAGACGCTCCAGCGAGTGCGCGTCTCACATCCCTGCCCCGGCAGTGCACACCCCACGTCCCGCTGCAGCTTCGACTCCTTCCCACGGGCTGCTCAGGCGCCTCCCGGGTCCGCTCACCCCGCAGCTGCCACTCGGGGGTCCCTCACAGCTCAGCGCGGGCCTAGGCCCCCCGAGCGGGACGGTGGCCAGGGGGCGGCAGGCAGTGGGCCTGCGGAGCCAGCAGGATGCGGGGACCCAGGGGATGAGGCCACAGGCGCCACTCGCCACCTACCCGCTGAGGCCCAGCCTGTCGCTCGCCACCCCACGGGTGGGTGTCTGGGAGGGCGATTTAATCTACCCAGACCCCGCGACCCCTAGTGACCTGTCACCCTCACCACCTTGCTCATGTGTGTGAGACACAGGAATGAACGGAAGCTGTGGCAAGTCATGGCTACAGAGCAAGGAACGGGGTCCTCGCATCCAGAAGCGACTGGCCACACACAGCACCAGGGCTGAGCCCCCTCCAGGACAAGGCCTGAGTCCCCTCCAGCACCAGGCCTGAGCCCCCCTCCAGCACCAGGCCTGAGCCCCCCTCCAGTACCAGGCCTGAGTCCCCCTCCAGCACCAGGGCAGAGCCCCCTCCAGCACCAGGGCTGAGCCCCCCTCCAGCACCAGGCCTGAGCCCCCCTCCAGTACCAGGCCTGAGCCCCCCTCCAGCACCAGGCCTGAACCCCCCTTCAGCACCAGGGCAGAGCCCCCCTCCAGGACCAGGCCTGAGCCCCCCTCCAGCACCAGGCCTGAGCTCCCCTCCAGCATCAGGGCAGAGCCCCCCTTCAGCACCAGGGCTGAGCCCCCCTCCAGCACCAGGCCTGAACCCCCCTCCAGCACCAGGGCTGAGCCCCCCTCCAGCACCAGGCCTGAGCCCCCCTCCAGCACCAGGGCTGAGCCCCCCTCCAGCACCAGGCCTGAGCCCCCCTCCAGTACCAGGCCTGAGCCCCCCTCCAGCACCAGGCCTGAGCTCCCCTCCAGCACCAGGGCAGAGCCCCCTCCAGCACCAGGGCTGAGCCCCCCTCCAGCACCAGGCCTGAGCCCCCCTCCAGCACCAGGCCTGAGCCCCCCTCCAGCACCAGGCCTGAACCCCCCTTCAGCACCAGGGCAGAGCCCCCCTCCAGGACCAGGCCTGAGCCCCCCTCCAGCACCAGGCCTGAGCTCCCCTCCAGCATCAGGGCAGAGCCCCCCTTCAGCACCAGGGCTGAGCCCCCCTCCAGCACCAGGCCTGAACCCCCCTCCAGCATCAGGGCAGAGCCCCCCTCCAGCACCAGGGCAGAGCCCCCCTCCAGCACCAGGCCTGAACCCCCCTCCAGCATCAGGGCAGAGCCCCCCTCCAGCACCAGGGCAGAGCCCCCCTCCAGTACCAGGGCTGAGCTCCCCTCCAGCACCAGGCCTGAGCCCCCCTCCAGCACCAGGCCTGAGCCCCCCTCCAGTACCAGGCCTGAGCCCCCCTCAAGAACAGGCCTGAGCCCCCAGGCCCCAGGAGAACACTGGTGACCAGGTGGCCTGCGCCCACAGCCGGGCTGGGACGTACACCATCCAGCCGCTGCCCCCGAGGCCCGGGGCCCCTCCCGGCTATGCAGCAGGAGGCCGCAGCAGGTGTCTCTAGGCAGGTAGGTGCCTCCGGAGTGACTTGGGTGGAATGACCGTAGCACCCAGGGCTGCTGCACCCTTCGCCAGATCCTCTAGATTTGTGGGAAGCCTGAGAGTTTAAGGGCACATACGAATCTTAATTGGGAAACAGAAAATCAATAATTTGGGAATTCAGTAAAACTGTGCTCAAAAGATGATTTTAACTAATTAATCCTCCTGTTCGGATTTTGTGGGCCCGCCGTTCTGTAATGGGGAGAGATGAGGGCTTCCTGTGGCCGAAGGGAAGCCAGGTGAGGGCAGTGCCTTCGGAGAGGCGGAGAGCTCTGGAGCCAGAGAGCAGGAGCAGGGGAAGGGGAGCGGGGTCGGTGGCTGGAGCGGGAGGGGCCTGGGGAGGCGCAGAGGACCTGGACCCAGGACGCCTTCCCCATTAACCGTGAGCAGAAGGGCAGTGGAGGCGCGCGGGGTCTGGGAGGCCCACGGGCTCCCACCTGCATGACTGCGTGGGGACCAGGCCGGAGCCGCCAGCTCAGCGGAAGCAGCTGCCATTAGGGAGTTCAGTCCCACTGGTGCCACCCGGTCATCTACGGGCCAATCATCTCATCCTGCGACAGCAGCAGCCTGTCGGGGTTGGATTTATTTACATCAACAGTATTAAAGTATCTCTCTCTCTTTTTTTTCTTTTAAAGATTTTATTTATTCATTCATGAGAGACACAGAGAGAGAGAGAGGCAGAGACACAGGAGGGAGAAGCAGGCTCCATGCAGGGAGCCCGACGCGGGACTTTGTCCCGGGTCTCCAGGATCACGCCCCGGGCTGCAGGCGGCGCTGAACCGCTGAGCCCCCCGGGCTGCCCTCTACGTGCTTTAATACGTGTGTTTGCAACATGATTGTTAAATACCCGACACATTTATTCTTTTTAATTCAGTCCAAGGCATCGGAATCATATAGGTTAGCCGACGGGTGTCGTAAGAATATTTCTTTTTACCTTCCCTCTAAATCATGTTTACTTTTTTCTTATTTCTTGTGATGGAAATCCTCACACTTAAATATTTGTCTTGACACACATAATTAAATTTAGGACAAATAAAGCTTAACTGGCTGGATCTTGCAGTATTAAGCTGAATGCATGGACGGCAGGGCCGGCCCGAGCCGACGCGTGACCTGAACGTCCCCGGAAAGCCCCGCCGTGGCCGAGCCACCGGGCTGACGTGATGGAGTTAGGAAGGAGAAGCTCTCTGGTTTGGAAAGACCCCGCGGAAAATCAGTGAGCGTGATTCTGGCCTTTTGTCGCTTGAGTGAATTGATAGTGATGGTGTCATGAGGTGAAATGGTCCCGCCTCTGCCACCGAGGGCCAAGGTCGGCCACGGTCCCCAGATGTTCGCCAGCTGCCACCCCAGCCGCCACCGGCCTGTGGCCCAGCGACCTGGACGCCTGCGGCGAGCGGAGCAGGTGCCGGCCCGACCGCTGCCAGCGGCGACCTCCTGGTCCAGCAGCCACGGCCACCTGCGTGCGCCCGGGGACCTGCTGGGACGGGCCCCCGCACCGCGGCCGGGCTGACGAGGCAGTGGGGCCGCGACCTCCGCGCCCCCAGTGCCCGGGCTGCCGTGCAGGGACCCTCCGGCCGCCGTGCGGGTCCGATGCTCCCCTGTTGACAGGCCCCGGGCTATGCGTGGGAGCCGAGGCCCTGAGCGCCCAGCGTCGGGTCCCCCCTCGGGTGTGTTGGCCCCGGGCGGGGCAGGGACACAGCCGCAGCTGCCTCTCGTCCTGCCAAGGTGTGCGCCCGGCGGCCGAGCAGCTCCCACCTGCCGAGGGGAGGCCTCGGGGGCTGGCAGGGCTTTGTGCGGGCCTCGAGGGGACCCCAGGGTGCAGGCCTTCCTCCCTCGGGCCGCACGCAGAGGGCCGAGCTCCTGGGCCCCGGACACAACGCGCTTTGCACCCCGAGACCCGTAAATCGTGCTTCCCTGAGATCCCCTTCCATTGGGACAGGACCCCCAAGTGGCCCTGGCGCGTCTGAAGCAAGACCCTGGCCACGCAGCCGGGCCGGCCGCCCGGGGGAGCCTCGCCCCAGAGCCCTGGAGGCCTCTGGGCCAGCAGGAGCCACGGGTGCCCTCGACCCTGGGTCATCTTCACGTGTGCACGGGCCTCACGGCCTGGTCACGCGCCAGGGCCTCTAGGAGCACCGCGGAGCACCTGTGGACGCCAGCGGGTGGCCGCGCGTTTGATTTCTGTTACGTTCAAAAAAAAATCAGTCTAAGTTTCTTTGAAAGAGATGCAGAAAGGACGTTCAGGGTTTTTTCTCTTGTGACTACTCTCTATTACCATTTTTTAGCGTTTTTTAAAAAGCAGCAATTCTTTTTTTTTTTTTTTGGCTATTGTTAGAATAGTTTTAATATAGAGAAAGGACAAATTCTACGAATTGTTTTAGTTACTGTTCTCGTTATTTCCAATACAAGGAGTCGGGAATGATTTATCGGCCTCAGTTATCATTCTGGAGGCCCGGGCTTATTATTTTTTTAAGATTTTATTTATTTATTCATGAGAGACCCAGAGAGAGAGGCAGAGACCCAGGCAGAGGGAGAAGCAGGCTCCGTGCAGGGAGCCCAACGTGGGACTCGATCCAGGGACCCCGGGGTCATGCCCTGGGCCGCAGGCGGCGCTAAACCGCTGAGCTACCCGGGCTGCCCGAGGCTCACCTGGCCTTAAACCCTGACGGAGGACTCAAGACATTTCTCCTGGATGTGCAGAGTTTATGCCAGTGTAAAAATCGGGCTACCTCTGAGGGATGCCTATAAGAAATGAAAAGGTATATTTGGATGATAAATGTCAGCATTTGCCAGAAAATGTCCCTTTTGTTAGGAAAGCTTGGCAGGTGCTGTTCAGAGCCAGGCGTCCACTTCAAGGAATCTTGGGTCATCATCTCGGTGTCTGGATCCTTTCCTGGTTCAAACAATTGGAGACTTTCAAATGAACTGAAATTCAACATGTGAAGCCTATTTTGCTTAACCGAACGTAGGTCTGTTTCCCGGGTTTTCTCACGCTTCAGACAGCGTCATTGCAACCTCGGGGCTCCGGATCAGGCCCATCAACCGTGGGTCCTGTAAGTGAAGGGTCCTGTGACGTTAGTGTCGGGTCTCCAGGCCTTCCTGGGAGGGCCGGGGCTACAGGTGTGAGCGCAGGGCCGAGCAGGGGTGCCCGCCTGGCCGAGCGGCAGCCGGCGTCGGGGCTTCGCACTGGGACGGGCAGAGGAAGGACCCCCGAGGGCCGGCGTCCCCCACACCTGGTCTAGGCTCGGGCTTAGGGGCAGAGAGCCAGCCTCGGTTCAAGGGCTGCAGGGACTCCGCTGGGCGGACGGCCGTGGTGGTCACGGCCTTCCCTGTGCCAAACGTGGTCTCCGTCAGCCAGGGCTCCCCCCACGCTGCACGCTGCGCCCCACATAATAACTGACCCTTTCCTTTAAGGTCTGATAAAATGCTCTGCCTCCAGGGTCTCCCTTGACCCCATCCCCTTCTCCAGTCCCCTGCTCCCTCTGCCGTCGCAGCCAACTGCCTCCCGCGGCCTCCTCGCTCGGGTGCCCCGTCACCCCCTCCTGCTCACGGCCACCCCGGCCCCTCCGTTCCTCACACACCAGGCAAGTGACCTGCTGCTCCGATCTGCTGCTTCTTCCCCTAATTCTCTCCTCTTGGAGTAAAACCCAAACTCATGATCAGCGGCCTGCCTCCCTCTGCAGCCTGCCTTGTGTTCTCTTGCAAACCTTTCAGCCACACGGGCTTTCCGGGGTCTCAAGCTTGCAAACCTCGCAGACCCCCTAGCCCCGACCTCCAGACTGTTGAGTCAAAATAACACTGTTCTCCCCCGGAGGCCAGACGCAGAGATAACCCAGAAACTATGCATTTGTTAGTCTCCCACTTATCCCACAGGATCCTCGTGACCATTAAATACATAAACACTGACGGGCGATGCATCATGTCATGTTCAATCCTCCGAGAAGACAAGCACATTAGGGAAAAGTACGTGTGTGTGCCCGTGTGTTCTGAATGCAATCAAATGTCATTTTAAGTTACTTTTCAACAAGTTTGGCTCTAAGCAGATTATAAGGATTCCTGGGGGTGGCTGGCAGAAATTCATAAACCAGCAGCAGCAAGAAAGAGATGACAAGCAGAAATGAGACTCAAGCAGTTAAAAAAAAAAAAAAAGAAGAAGAAGAAGAAAAGAAAAAACACTGGGCTAGGCTTATTTAGTATTAATGCCAACAGCCCCTCCTACATCAGTAGCCTGAGGGGTTCATCTCTACTATTACAGCCCCAAATTTTTATGTTCATAACTACGCTCCACAGTTATTAGGAAAGCTAAATGGTGATCAGTGTATCCTGTTCAACGTAGTAGGGAAATGCGAAATGTATTTAACAAATATTTCCATCTAAAGGATTAAAACTGCCAAACACACTATTATACTTTAATTACCTAGACCGATCACTTGTGTGCAAAAATCCGTGTTTTATGGCTGCTGTGATAAATTCCCTCAAACACAGTGGCTTAAGACCGTGCCAAGCTCACGTCTTTCCACGTGGTAGGTCAGCGGTCGAAGGCAAGTTTAATTGGCCTGAAGTCAAGGTGTCAGTAAGGACGATGCTCCCTTCCGGAGGCGCCGGGGGAGAACCTGTTCCCTGGCCTTGTCTCTAGCTTTGGGGCCCTTCCTTCGTCTTCAAAGCCGGCACCCGCAGGTCAGGTCCTTCTCAGAGAGCACCACCGTGACCTCTCCCGCCCGTTCTTCGCCTTCTAAGTTCCCTGTGCTTACAATGCCCCACCCCCCCAGTAATTCAGAATAAACTCCCTATTTTAAGGGACGAGTAGCTGATCCGGCAACCTGAATTCCACCTGCAGTCCTGCTTCCTTTTGCCTTAGCAAATCCAGGCTCCAGGGATTGGGATGACGATGTCCTTGGGGCAGTGTGTTTGGGGCCATTACTCTGCAGACCACAGGAGTCGTGTTAAGTTACATGTTTGTTGAAACAACACGTAAGAAAAAATACATTCGAGGCATCATCAGCAGAATAACAAGATCATCTTCAAAATAATAATACCCACCCCGCAGGAGTATTACGAAAATTAAGTGAGGGGACACTCATGAAAAACGTTTTGCAAACTATGAATAACCCGGAGAGTTAAGTGCATGTCGGGCGTCTACACGAGGCAAAGAAGGTTGTGGGATCCACGCGGCCAACGCTGTCGACTTGCCCAGGGTGCGCTCCTGAGGACGACTCCACCCCGAGGCTTGTAGCTCCGACTGTGTCCTGGGCCCGTTCTCCTGCACCCCTCCCTGTTAGCACGCCCCTGGGGCCAGGACCGATGGCACCTAGGGGTCACAGGGATTTTCTGGAGGAAGGCCGCCCTGGGAGCAGGCCCGTTCCCGAAACATCCTGGGGGCCTGCGGCCCAGCAGTGGGGCCCAGCCATGGGGGCCCAGGGTGCAGTGCAGCAGCCCAGCCCGGAGCCAAGTGGCCACTGCCCCCTGGGGACAGCGTGCTCTGCACAAGGGCTCAGGTCCCTGGTAAGAGCGGACCATAGGCCGCAGGGCCACCAGCAGCCAGAGCCCCTGGGCCCGGCCTGCTCCCCTCGTGTGCAACCACTGCCTGGGGACTGAGGTGCACAGAAGAAGCCCGAGGCAGCTGAGCCTGGGGTCGGAGGACAGGTGGCGCCTTAGGACAGCCAGGGAAGTCTGAGAGGAGAGTCTGGGAGGACAGTGTGGGAGGACAGTCTGGGAGGACAGTGTAGGGGGACAGTCTGGGAGGACAGTGTAGGGGGACAGTCTGGGAGGACAGTCTAGGGGGACAGTCTGGGAGGGCAGTCTGGGAGGACAGTGTGGGGGGACAATCTAGGGGGACAACCTGGGAGGACAGTCTGGGAGGACTATCTGGGAGGACAGTGTGGGGGGACAGCCTGGGAGGACAGTGTGGGAGGACACCTGGGAGGACAGTCTAGGGGGAGAGTCTAGGGAGACAGCCTGGGAGGACAGCTTGGGAGGACATTGTGGGAGGAGAGTGTGGGAGGACAGTCTAGGAGGACACCCTGGGAGGACAGTGTGGGAGGACAGTTTGGGAAGACAGATTAGGGGGACAGCCTGGGAGGACAGTGTGGGATGACAGTCTGGGAGGACAGTCTAGGGGGACAGTGTGGGAGGACAGCCTAGGAGGCCTCCTACAAGAGCTGGACCCGAGGGCGACTCGCTGGACCCGCCTCAGCCCTGGAAGAGCTCGCAGCTGCGGCCTTCGGGCCCGCTCGGTCGGTGAAGCCGGCGTGTCAGCCTGAACCAACCTGCGCCAGTTCCGGGTGAGCGAGCTGTGCCTCGACTACCCCACGGCCACCCTGACTTCAGCTGCAGCTCGCCCGGTTCCAGGCTTCCACTGACACGAACGGAGCCTAAACAGCTGCGAGTTCAGCAGTCCTGCAGGCCGCCCTACGTGTGGGTCCTGAGCCGGGGTTACTCCCAAAGTGTGGCCTTGAAGGGACCGAGTCCACGAGCAGCAGAGGAGGGCGACCCCAGGGAGGGCCAGGTGCCCGTGGGGACCTAGGGTTTCTCCCCGGGGCGCCTCCCAAGTCCTGCTGACGGTGACCCTACGCGCATTTTGCAGCTCAGGATGTGTCGCAGTGTGATGGTTGCATTGCAGAGGGACCGTTTGTGAGGATAAACCTCCCCACCCAGACTTTAGTGACCATCTGCTTTATTGACAGTGCTCTCTCTAATCACAAAAAAATGTAATTTTTTCCTCCACTCCTCAGTGCTAACGCATCCCGGTTGATACGTAAACTGTTCTCTTTTCAGGGAGCTTTTCCCTAATGGTTCTCTTCACTGCTGCTAAATTTCCCGGTGCAATCACTTCATAGAATCCAGTGATCCGGGGTGTTTAGTTGTTTGGAGTCAGACAATTCTAATCGATGACACTATAGAAGAGCCGGATCCCTTATATTCGTGTGTGCTTGTGTGGGAGAGAAATGAGCCTTAAGCTTCCCCGAATCTTCTAATTTTGAGCTCCCAAAATTCAGATACTGTTCAGTTCAGTATCTTAATTTTTAATAAAGAGCAAACAAGCCCAGAACGCCACAGCGACAGGGGAACCCAAGCACATCTGTTCAAACCAAGTCGGCTTGGTCTTTTGTAAAATGTAGGGGGTTTTTCCCAGTCCTTGGAAGACCTGGCCTGGAGAGCACTCTCCAGTCTGAGTTAGGTCTGATTCTTCCCAGGAGAGTGCGAGGAAGCAGCAGATTACGTTCCAAATTGCTTTTGATCACTCTCTAGAGCTTGGAATCTAAACCCTGGACCACCCACCGTTATGAACTGCTTAAAATTTCTAAGCCCCTGTTGAAAGAATGAAAAATTATTGGACAATTCTACCCGCCGCGTGATTCACTCATCCCCATTTCCTCACTTGTAAGGTGAAAATAGCACCCGCAGAACAGGCTATTGTGAAAATTAAATGAGAAATATTTATAAAACACGCACTCTATTGCCTCGCACTAAAAAGGTGCTTTATATCGATGGCAGCTACCAATGTTATTGCAAAGTGCAGGAGAGGGACTTGGCCTGAACCAGAAGGTTCTGTATCTCCCTTCCTCCTCGTTCCTATTCAGGAAGAACATTGCTCATTCCCTTTGCTTTGGGCCTAATTATGTATTAAAGGTTTCATCATCCCTGATTAAAATGGGATATCTTACTACTTGGAGTACGGTCTATCATGATTCTGAGATGGTGAGCCTCTAGTATGAAACCAAATAAATAAACCAAATAAAGACCAAATAAAACAAACAGCAGCATTTACATTACTGGCTAGGTGATTTGATAATTAATAATAATAATATTAAAAATAGTACATAATAGTAATAGATAATAATAATGGATAATAGTACATATTTCATAAAGTAAATAAATAAATTTAAATAAATAAATTTATTAAATAAATTATTATTAAATAAATAAATAAATAAATAAATTTATTACAATAAAATGAATGAAAACACACACCTCCTAGAATATTGCTGACATGTGAGCACTACGTGTTCACTATTATTGCTACTCAGTTTTAATCAATAAATACTGAAAATACCAGAACAGGCAAGAGCATGCAGTACAATCCGGTTAGCAGTCCTCCATAGTGTGACCCTGACGGCCAAAGCGCCAGCGACAGTGAGACCCATTCCTGACTAGTTTACTCTTAGGACCGCAGCTGGGGCCAAAGAATGTTATCTGGCACAAGATACCACATGTCCCCTTAAGTGAGTCAGGAATTATAAGCCTGTGAAGTTTTGTTTTACTAAAAATGCTTCACTCTGCAACAGCCAACTTTTTATTATTTATTTTATTTCTTTTTATTATTATTTTTTTGGAATTCAATTTGCCAAGATTTAGCATAACACCCAGTGCTCATCCCGCCAAGTGCCCCCCTCAGTGCCCATCACCCAGTCACCCCAACCCCCTGTCCACCTCCCTTTCCACCACCCCTTGTTCATTTC
This sequence comes from Vulpes vulpes, assembly GCF_048418805.1. Lineage (NCBI taxonomy): Eukaryota > Metazoa > Chordata > Mammalia > Carnivora > Canidae > Vulpes > Vulpes vulpes. The sequence goes on along the minus strand of NC_132783.1, from coordinate 338,623 downwards.
CCAGAGTTAGGAGTCTCTCTCGTGTTTTGACAACCAACTTTTTAATAGGAAGAAAAGAATAGAGGATATTTAAAATTTAAGAACCACAATAACAAATGACTTTCAAAGAAGAATTTCACTTTAGGAACAGAAATGGAAGAGAGAATTATTTACGTGGAAACAATTTTCTTACTTTGCTAGTGACTTTATGAAATCCCATTGCCATATCTCTGAGCTATTTTCGATTTCTCCATCAAGTTCCCCTGTTTGTTACATCAGAGCTTGTTGCCATGGAGACAGCAGGGCTGGCACAGACTCACCAGCATGGACCATTTTCCAAACAACTAAGCGTCTATCCCTCCCATAAAAGCAATATATGCCTATCTCAGACATCCCTTGTGTTTGCATTCTGAGAAATAAAAATATATCTCACATTTTCCAAGGAATTGGGGCATTCGGTGGTATGAATTTCTTAATAAAGGTGGACCTACTGCTACTTTGATTTATTTCAGCGTAAAGCTTGACTAACCACTATACTTATAGCACTTTTACAACTCACAAGATGATGATCGCATATGCTATGCCATTTGATCCATGCAGCCTCCAGTGACATGGGAGGACGTGATTTATCCTCCCCTCTCGATATGGGAGCACTGACGGCCCCGAGAGACTAATCTGCTCAAACAAAAACGGCAGATACTGGACTCGCACCCAAGCCTCTTCAACTTACTGCGCCTCCCCTACCTCGGAGCACGGTGCTACCTTCAGAGCTAGTAGTTACTTAGAGTTCTCTGACCATCATCTTTACCTTCCCCCACCTCCTAACTTTTTTTGACCCGTCACGTGTTCAGACAGTGTTTCAAGGACTATTTATGTATTTCAAGGACTATTTATGTATGTATTATTTAGTTATCACATGGAGGTGAACGAGGAAGTCCTAACTGCTGGGAAAGCAACGCATTACATTCAAATATATTTGTAGTATATTTTCCTTAACTGTTTGCTGCTAAGTACTTCAAGGAAAGCAGAAAAGCTGACTTAGAAACCAAAAGCTTTAATAAAAGTATAAGCAAACTACACTCTAAGCTGAACTTGACTTATCCATAGCTTTATCTCCAACACCTAACGTGGTGCCTGGCTTGGAGCAAATGCCCAATACATATTTGTTGAGCACTAGGTTTGTCACCATTAATACTTCTCACACACACACACACACACATAATTTATTTATATAATATGCCCATTATATGTTATATGTGCATTTCTACAGCTCTAAGTCCTAAAGAAAGAAGTGATTCTATATGTTTGAAAGTGAAGTTCTAAGCAATGTATGTAAGTCCAGGGCTAGGTTGTTCAGCAGGCTTCAGCTAGCCTGTTTGCTTAGAAAATCGGCAGAGAAACATCACTGAGAGACTTATATACAGCGGAATATTTGCTTGTTGCAGACTTTCATACCTCCTTCTGTGTCTTTTCCCTTTCTGTACTTCTTATCTCTGCTTCATGATCCATTAGTACATTGAACTGCTGCTGGAAAAAGCTGTTTATAACTATATCAGAGTAAAAAAAACTTAGGTCAGCCATTAACTTGGTTTTAAGGAGGACATTAGATGAGAGACCAGGTTTGCCCTGGCCCGTTTAGGGGAAGGAGGAGATGGGTGGAGATTCAAGCTTACAACAAAAATAATCTCAGAGAAAAAATATTTAAGATAGGAGAGGAAAAGAAATGTGAGAGATCAAGAGGCAAGAACATAGCCGTATTGAGGCAAAGCTAGTGAATGACTCCTGGTGCATGTTTTGAATGGCTCTGCTAAATGTTGACAACATACAATTTTGAAGTCCAGACTAAAATCAGTTTGATTTCCAATTCTGTGTTTGGCTTGTTACTTTCTCTTATTTCTGTCCATGTGCTCCGTTTGTTTCCCTCTAATCAGGAAGGCAAGCGTACTGGTTAGCTGGTGCAGGGTGACTCCAGCTATTTTTATTTATTTTTTTTATTTATTTATGATAGTCACAGAGAGAGAAAGAAAGAGAGGCAGAGACATAGGCAGAGGGAGAAGCAGGCTCCATGCACCGGGAGCCTGATGTGGGATTCGATCCCGGGTCTCCAGGATCGTGCCCTGGGCCAAAGGCAGGTGCTAAACCGCTGCACCACCCAGGGATCCCGACTCCAGCTATTTTAAAAGAGAAGAGCCAACAGGGAGCAGACCTAACACAGGACCCCCTAACAGCCACCCTCTGCTTAAAGGCTTTCCCGGCCTGTGAGCCCATGCTCAGTGCTTGGCTAATACGAGCACATTCCTTTTGTATACTGGCATATTTTAAGCTTTTCGTATCAGTTCTTATTTGATCCTTTTGAAAATCTGTGAGGCCAACACAGCAAGGAAACATTACCTTCCTTTTACAGATGAATAAACTGAAGACCTCCAACGTGACATAATGTGTTCAAATTGCCACTAATAAGTATCAGAGTCAGGTAAAACCAAAGTGTCCCTGCCTACATTCTCCTGGGCAAGTGGAGGTGAGCAGAGTAGTGGCCAGACCTGTTTAACAAACCGTTAACAGACTGTTTGGAATATGACAGGATAAAGCATAAAGAAATCAGTGTGTCGCCTCCAGTTATGCTAATTGGTTTTTATTCATTTATTTTACATGAAACACACAGGCCACCATATTACATATACAGGGGGATGTAGTGAGGTTGGCACGTGGCTCCTACCAAGGAGGCTATGAACGTGTGTCCGAGGTAGATGGAAATGTGGGAGGGCAACACTGTGCTTCGGAGGCCCTGGGAACCTGAGGGCTTGAGGCCACCTTTTGCATGGGGACTGTATAAGAAATACTATGAGACACGGGTTCCACGTTCAAAGAAATCTTGTGTTTTTCTTGAATAGACTTTTGTTGGTTCTGAATTCTTTCTTCTCTCAAAAAAAAAAAAAAAAAAAAAAAAAAAAAAAAAAAAAAAGAACCCTCATAATGTAAATGTCAGGTTTAATCCAATCGGTAGTGAAATGGAACAGAGAGGCCTGGCAAAAGTTGGTCAAAACAGGCTTTTCATGGGACGTGCTGTTGGGTGAGGTTTGGCGGCCGCAGGGGAGGGAGAGAGCAGGGAAGTCGGGGTCCGCAGCAACTGCAGGGGGGTCTATAAGGAGTTTTCTGAGGGAAGATGGGGGCGGGGCGGCATTCCAGTTAGGGCCAGGGTCACAGGTCTTTGTAAGCTCAGTTAGGGTAGGGTGACAGGGCGGTGTTGGCAGGAGGTTGCTGGCCTGGTGTTGGCCGTTTTGAGGTCCCCAGTCTCACCAGCCCAACAGTAAATACTTTTTTAAAATTTGACCTTAAATGGTATATGCTGCTAACGCATGTGATGCTAACCCCAGGAGGCTGGAGACTCCTGACATCAGCAGATGTTCATATTGTAATACAGGGATTGGTTCTTCTAGATTTTAGGGCTCAAGGCCTTAAAAATAATATATTTACCTCCTAGAGAATGACATGCCACATTTTATCTTTAAATAAGATGAAGAGCCAATAATTAGAGTTGTTGAGAAGAGTTTAAAAGGGATTAAAACAGAAGTATAATTTTTTCTTGTCTTCTTTGTCTTTGTTTCTCGGCTACTGAACATATACACTCTCAGTTATTTAACACATTCTGTTGGACATAAGGGAGGCTGAATATGAGTTGGTAGGACTGGTCAGGTTTATGCAAATCTATATCCACTAGTGGGAAAAAGAAAGGGAGACAAAAGTTTGGTGTACATATCTAGTGATGTACATGTCATGTAAATTTTGTATATAATGGATAGTGTGTTTAGTTCACATTTTCAATTTTCCTACTGTCCTTTTTGCAAAATGTAAAATTACATTGAAAACTACAAAGATACCCTGAAGTCTTTCTATTAAATTGCTAAAAGCCTATGTACATCTGGAGAAAGTATAGTTAATTCTGGTAACACCGATTCAAAATAGAAACCAACCAACCAACCAAAGAAGGAAACAGGGCATAAGCCGCCAAAGAAGATGAAGATTTAGTGACTACTGTGAAAATCTTTCTTTGTTATTAAAAAATACTTTATTAGGCAATAGGGATAACATATAATAACATTTAGTATAAGCCAAGTGTTTGTATGAATTATTTTAATTTTTCATGACTACCTTATAAGATATCTACTACCAGTATTCCTATTTAGAAGATGGAAAAAGAAGATCTGAGTGTTTAGGTAACTTGACCAACTTTACAGCTAAATCCCACATCTCTGGCCTACCTCATTGTCTTGAAACACAAGAAACAACAAGTGTTGTTGACAATGTGGAGAAAATGGAACTCTTGTGCACTACTGGTGGGAATGCAAACTGGTACAGCCACTAGGGAAAACAGTATGGATGTTCCTCAAAAAAATGAAAAAATAGAACTACCATATGAGCCAGTAATTCCACCACTATTTACCCAAAGAATGCAAAAACGCTCATTCAAAAGGATATACCCACCCCTGTGTTTCCTGTAGCACTATTTACAACAGCCAAACAAAGGACGCAACCCAAGTGTCCACTGACTGATGGACGGATGAAGAAGAGGGGGCATATGTATACAATGGAATATTACTCAGCCATAAAAAAGAATGAAATCTTGCCATTTGCAACAACATAGATGGACCCAGAGGATATAATGCCAAATAAGTCAGTCAGAGAAAGACAAATACTACATGCTTTTACTCATACATAGAATTTAATAAAACAGACAAATAAACAAAGAAGAGACAACCAAAAAGAGAGACTTGGCTATAGAGAACATACCGGTGGTTACCAGAGGAAGTGGGTGGGGTGATGAGCGAAATAAATTAGCAGGATTAACAGTAAGTTGACACTAATTGTGATGAACAGTGAGTAATGTATAAAATTGTTGGATCACTAGATTATATGCCTGAAACTAACAGAACACTGTAGGGCAACTACATAGAAATTTAAAGAAAAAGAAAGAAGGCAGGTTACCTTCAACACAGGTTACTCTCAGTAGGAACATGGAAGCTGGAAGAACATACAAGGACACTGCCCAAGTCCTTGAATGAAGTGCAGTTACTTACAAGACCGTGAATCAGTTCACAAGAAAATAATGTCGCGTGGACGAATCCAAAGAACATATACTGCATGTTTTCATTTGTAAAAACGCAAACTAGGAAAAGCCAACCCATAAGGGTAGAGGTGAGAACCGTGGTTATCTCCGGGGAGCAGGACAGTGTGCAGAGCCGAGGAAGCACAGGAAGGTTCCTATGATGCTGGTAATATTCTGCTCCTTGACCTGGGTTGTGGCTTCTTGGATAAGCTCCCTTTGTGATAATTTATTGATCTGTACTCATGATTCAGTATTTTCCTGTATGAGTGTTTTTTTCTCCCCTTCCTATTTCCTGCTTCCTGGAATGCAGTTGTCATCCGTAAATCTCCAGAAACCACTTGGGTCCTTGAGGAAGAAGGCAACACACTAGCATGGCAAAGCAGTGATTTAAAAAGTATAGGACCCCACGTACTTGATGGAACTTCCAATTCAACCTGGGTAGTCCATCTCTCAAGCTCATTTACCTGAAGGGAAATAAACCTACTATCTGTTTAAGTCAATCTCCTTTTGTATTTTCATTTTATATACGACCAAGCCTAATCCTAACAGATACAACTGATCCGGCACTCTTACACCATGATACCTGTTTCTCCTTTCCCCATTTTTCCAATTTAGTTACATCTCAATTTTTCATTAAGTCAGTACCAGCATTTACATTATCATTACTATAGAAATAATAAAACAAAATGCACTTCATTCCCCATGGCACGGCGCAAGCTGCGGTATTTGTTCACTTCCTCTCTGGCCATACTAATGCCTCAGCAGTTGTCCTTTATCTTGGTTCTCTAGTTATGGTGTTCCGGTAAAGAACCATAATTTCAGTGCCTAGAAACTGCTGGACTGTAGGTTTACCAATGGCACTGACTGAATAGTAAAGAAACAGGCAATTGGACTTTAGGAACTTATCATGGTAGTCCAAGTACGGTCAGGGTTCCCTTGTGTACCCTTTAGGCTGCCTGTTTATTGAAAAGTAATTTATCATAAAGCATGTTTGACAGTAATACACTGGTGTTTATAAGGATTTGAATAAGAAAAAGTCTTTTACATCCAAAACAAAGATCGTCAAAATCATGATATGTCAAAATTGCCTTCAATAAAAAAATATTGAAAATGTTATGGTACAGTATTTAAGAACTTGAAAAACGTTGCATATATGCATTTAAGTAGAAGGAAGAAAATGATAACACAAAAAATTTTATTAAAAAAACTGGAAGACTATATTCCTAAAACATTAATGATAATTCTCTGATTTATAAATTATAGTTAACTTTTATTTCCTTGTTAATGCTTTTTAATGTTTTCCATTGTTTTACAGTCATGGTTCTCCCATTTTAAAGCAGGAGAATATATTATTACAGAAAACTGGGTGGAAATTATGAAGAAAGTTCTCAATGCTAACAAAATAACTTCGGATTCCCTGGCAAAACAAGAGTGAAGGCTGAAACAGTTCTCCTACATATCTCGGTTATTTTATGTAATAATTAGAAAATGCCAAGGGAAAGCATTTAAATACTTGAAACCAAAGCAATCAGAATCTTAAACGCCAGGATGGAAATGCCCAATTAACTTAAAAAACAACAACAACAAAAAAAAACTTCTCCATTGAATTTCATGTTATGATTAGAACAAATGTAACACTCATTGTGTGCCCGGATTTTAAAAGACATAATGCTGCATCCCAAACCATAAAAACAGTTTTAATTCAAATTAATTTGCATAAGTACATGCAGTAAATATCAGCTGAAAGACATTGAGAAGAAAACACGTAGACTATGTGTTAGGTTGAATGGCAAGATTTCTAGAGGTATTTTGCACAGTTTACTATAAATATCCATAATAATGTAATTCCCACATATTTACTAAGTAAAGCATTATGCCGGTCCCTGTGGAAAATGCCAAGCTGCATAGCCTCCACTCTAGAGACACTGACAATCTCCTAAGGAAAATAAACACAACTAATCATGTGCAAGGCTGCCTGGGAGGTGATAAGAGAAGTAGAAGCATCGTTCTATAGGAGCTAGACGGGAAGAACAACCTTTGTCTTCATTAATCATCTGAAATAAGAGATGAACTTCTCAGAACCAACGTTGGCTGATGATTCCAAATTGGCGGTTGTTAAACAAACCTAGCGTGGAAAGAAAGATGATTTAAATTTCCCAAAGGAGTCTGGAAATGGGAACAGAAATTAAAATAAGAGTCGATTTGGAAAAAACTAACAGGGGGGTTGGTGGTGGTGGAGAGGACACAGGGACGTCTAACACACAGTCCCTCAAGAGCGTTGGGCTCCCAGGGGGCGGATCCCTAGAACACAGCCCTACCTCAAACCCAGGTGTGACTAGATCACACACCACACACTGTTGCAGCTCGTGTTACAGCCCAGAGCCGGTGTTCACCCGTGAAGGTGAAAGGGCCTCCAGGAGACAGCAGAAGAGATTTGTTAGTGAAAACACGGCTAGAAAAACATCACAACGCCTCAGGAAAAGACCATAACCACCAAGATAACCAAGACAATGGTACCATTTAAATAAAAACAAGGTGTAAGCATAATGGAAAGAAGAAGTTGCCAAAGGCGGAATTAGATGGGGAAGAAAAGAAACCAACGGATGCTATTACGCCCTCGGCTGAGACAATACCAAAGCCACCTCCCGCAACACCCGCAACACCCGCAACACCCGTAGGTTGATCTAGGAACGGCTGCTTTACTAATTATTGATGAAGTTGGACTGCTGTTGAGCCAATCAAATCAAGGACAGAACAAACCAAGAAATAAAAAATAAACCAAAAAATAAAAATTCAAAAAATTTTAAAAAACAATTAAAAAATTAAAAAAAAAGAACTTAACTGTATTCTTGCTCCTGAACTGTTTTTTTTAAAGACCCACATTTAATAGTATCGAATTAAGTAAAGTTTTGATTCTAAGTCAGGAAGCTATCTGAAGTAATAAAGAGTAAGCTGTCTGTAATCATGGCACCCAAGAATATCTGGAATAGTTCTTGGCTGGTAAGTAGATTTTTTCCTCAACACTCATTTCTCGGTGCTTCTATTGCACGGCCACCAGCTTCTAGGTCTGGTGAGCGTCCTCACGAAGGCGTCGGCTGGGAGTAGCTTGATCTCTGGCCAGGTCAGAGGGAACCCAAGCAATGCGTCTTCCTAACTGGGAGGTTTTTTCTTCTGTTTTCCCCCTAACCATCTATATTACACTCTCCTCTGTATTACACTTTTTTTTATACATTTATTTTTTATTGGTGTTCAATTTGCCAACATACAGAATAACACCCAGTGCTCATCCCGTCAAGTGCCCCCCTCAGTGCCCGTCACCCAGTCACCCCCACCCCCGCCCACCTCTCCTTCCACCACCCCCCCCAGTTCGTTTCCCAGAATTAGGAGTCTCTCATGTTCTGTCTCCCTCCCTGATATTTCCCACTCATTTTCTCTCCTTTCCCCTGTATTACACTTTTTTTATTGCAGATTAGTATTAGCCTCACTACCATGTATCATTTAGGAAGAAAAGGTCAAACTGATGCTTGAGATGTAAACATCTTATGGTCACGTCATATGGCCAGTTTAAAGTTGTCTTCGATTCACTTGGCCTGAACAATTACCTTAGTTCAACGGCCCGTGCACATCGTCACAGGTTTGTCAAAACTGTAGAACTTTCTGTCTAATAGGAAGAGTTAACCCCGATAGAAACTATGCAGTTTGATTAGTAACAACGTATTGACATCGGTTCACTGATGACAGCGCGGGGAGCACACTTCGTGTGAGAGGTTAGTGCCAGCAGACGTCCCCTCGGGGACGCCCTGCGCTATGCGCTCAACTTACAGGCTTAAAGCTGGTCTATAAACAGTCCATCAATTTTTAAAAAATAAAAGTAAGCTCCCTGAAAATAGCATTCAATAAAATACTCTTGGGCTGTTCCCTGAGCCCATTCAGCAAAAGAGAGAGCTTTATAAGGCAAACTTGAGGTAGTGTCCAAGTTTGAGAAAGATGAAGGCATCTAACCCCCCCACCTGCGGTACCAACCTCAGGCCACCAGGACCGGGACTCTGAAGCACCAGGTGAGGTTCACTGCAGCTGCCTAATTCTAGCTAAAGTAGGACTGACTAGCTCTTTTGTCCTGGATTCCCAGGGATCATCCAGGATCAGGTCCGTTTGGTGTTTCTAAAGTCTTCTCCTTATTTTAGAAGAATCTGAAGGACCTTCCTACCTCCTGCTTCTGATGTATTTTTTTCACGTTGCTCATACCTGAACCCCTGATTCTGCTTCCTTGCCTCGGGCGCCTCAGCACCAGACCTGCAGAGCACGCTTTCCATGGGGCACGTTCTGTAGTCATGAGATGGTTCAGGGCGCAACAGTACCACCAGTTTATAACAGTACTTTCAGTTTATAGCCCGTCTTTTTTAACGTTTCTGAACTATCCTGCAAATAACTAATGGTCTACATAGATGAGAATATAGTCACACTCCACATTTTAACAACTTTGCAATAACGTAAAAACTTACTAGCTTAATTTCTATTAGGTCAGACAGTAAGACACATTTTATTTTTTATTTTTTATTTTTTTTATTTTTTATTTTTTTTACACTTTTTAAAAAAACAAAACTGGTGGGAAACGATACAGGTTTCTTAAGCAGACACAAGACCTCAATTAAAATGAGAAGTTTTTACAAGATTATCGACTATGTGTAGTTAGAATAGATACAGCAGATGCTAATCTATTCCCAGACGCTGGATCCTAGAGTACCACTTTGCTGAAAGGAAGACCATACTGGGTGCCATTAAATAATCACTTGGTTGAAATAATACCATAAAAAGGGCTAAACCAACCAAGAGAACTCTAGAAACAAAGCGCAGATAGTGAAGTAACGCCAGAGAGCACTGGTTTAGAACGTGTCCTAGCGATTCACGAGGTCGGTGCCCGTGGGCTGGAGGACCAAATTAGTATTGCAAATTAGTATTAGCAAATAGACACTGTAGTCTCCACCGTTGTCGAAGCTCAGTCTTTTCTTAGACCTCCTAATGTTTTCTTTTCCAGACTTGAGTGTTTTCTCCTCGTTCTTTGTATTATGCTTGCTGGTGCTTCCGGTTTTTAATATCACAAATCGTTACAAATTTCCATCATACTTGCTCTGAGTTTGAAATCTTTTTAATCAGCCCGGAGTTTGAACATGTTTCAGCATATCATTTGTTAATACCTTATTTCCTATGAAATAACCCTCAAGGAATTACTACCTCCGATAATAGAAATAAATCTGTCGGCTGACGCCACTGGTTATTTTAATAACTGACTAGATTGTGAAAAGCCATTGACTTCATTTCAGGCCTTTATCTCAGACTGTGATGAGCTCTTAGGTAACAGTTGGCCAGACTGTCACTGTCATGACCAAGGGGTTTTCATGGTGGGACTGCTATTATGTCCAGGACCATACTATTTCTATGTCTAATAGTTGAGGATTTTAGAAAATATGTCTTCGCTCTCCAACACACCAAGCCAAAAAGCACGCGTTCATTCACTACACAATACTAAGAGTCGATACACAAAGGTAGGACAGAGAAAACTCTATTTTCTGAAGAACTGACCAAGGGAGTGTCCTGGGCCACCTACTCTACTGTTCACTATGTGGACTGTATACACCGGCCCCAGCGGAGTTCACTGATGCTCCCTGGCTATCCAAACATCAGGAGAGAGGAGAGAGTCAGGCAAGGTGTCGGACTCCGAAGCCTGAAGCCGACAAACAGAAAAAATTCCCAGGCGCTTCGCTCTGCTAATGTTAGTTTTAAGATCAACACCACAGAAACTCTTTTCCACTTCAATCCCTTCCTTTTCCTCAGAGGATGCACAGGTCTTTACTAATATAATCTTTATTTACCAGCTGCAGTATCCATCTTGCAAATCCTTCCCTGTTGAAATATAATACCAGGGAGAAAAATATTGAGGAAACGCCGACAATCAGTTAATAGTCCATGTTTTCTTGAAAGCAGCATTAGATTCACCATCTGTGAATGTTAGAGGAAGATATAAAAATAAAGTCACCAGGCCATCAACTGAGGCTACTGGAAAACTTGTTAATTGTCGGATTAGCGATGACAAGATCGAGTAGTAATACCAGAGCAGAAAATAAGTTCTATTCTGAAAAACGAAGCGTTAGCTTCTATCTTCTTAGTCCTAAGATGTTGATCTGACTCCCTCACTTCTTGACTTATAGAGGCGAGAGGCCCTGTGCCTGTAGCGTAAGCTTCCATCTGGAGGTTAAACATGAGTAAGAGTCTAACTTTGATTACTAAAGCCCCATATTTCTAGTTCTCACATTGATTAAAGAAACAAAGCAAAACAGTGCTTGCCAGAGAAAAATCCCACTTGCTCCACCAATAGGCTGAACCATAGGGAATTGTAAATATTCAACCATTTTTACCTGCAAGAATGGAAATTTCCTATAGTCCAATCTAACAGGTGATAGCAATTTTTCTATGAATTATACCTTTTGTTTAACATGAGACTTTTCTAAATTCCGATGCAAAAGCTTTCTCCAACTGAGAATTCCTGAGTGCTTTGCCAAATCCTTTTGATTCCCCCAAAGTCTTCATCCTATTTCCCAAAATAGGAAATAGACCTCTTTGTGGTCATGGGAATGTAATTTGTGAATAAAGTGAACTTTAGACACGTCTTTTTTTTTTTTTTCCTAGAATGTTGCAAGAGCTTTGTTGTGAGAAGCCCAGGACTACCAAAGCAAAGCCAAAAGGCCACATGCCTTGTATACATTGAATTAAATTCAGCAGTTCACCAGAGGCTCTCGTGGCAAACTGCATTTGCCGAACTCTCTATGAGTCTGGAAAAGGAAAAGGATAAATTGAATGGGAGGAAATTTTGAAATAGGTGCATCGTTTGTACCAATGCTATTGTGTGTGTGTGTGTGTGTGTGTGTGTGTGTGTAACACCCTCACAGGGGTGCAGTACTGATGTCTCTTAGATAACTTGAATGGCTGAAGACAATACAGTATTGGGATGAAGTGGAATCAGAGGCAATGATTAAAATCTCTGCACACATAATGCTCACTCGGTGGTAGTAGTGGAATGGAAGTCTACGTGTTTTGATATATGGATTTTTAATGATTATTCAGGCATGGCAAGGCCAGCACGGGGATGTGGGCTCTGGCTTGGTTAGTTTGCAACGGAAAAGTGTGCTGGTAAGCAGGTTACTTACTATCTCTAGAAGTTGGCTAGCTCTGTAAGGTGCAGCCTCTCCAGGGTCAAGAGGGCTCCAGATGTCAAAGCATCAGAATACAGAAAATAAAACACAGAATCAGAATACAGAAAAAAAAAAACAAAACACAGAGTTAATACCTGATCTTGCCCAGTAGACTCCCTAGGTGTCAAGAGTCATAGGTTCCTATCACAGCTCTGTCAGTAATTATTTATGCGATCTTAAAAGGTCACTTCTCTAGCCTTTAATTCTTCCAATGGTGAATTAAACACTGTTTGACTAGATAAATCTTTAATATGTTTAGGTACATATTTAACATTCCTTAACCTATGATCACAGGTCAAAAAGGAGATGCTTATTACATTCGACAAGATAACACTCTCGCTCAGGACAAGAATTCAGACTATAAATCCCCAGTAAATCTGGTCTGATATGGGAAAATCACATTGAATACATCTGGGTGTTTTTTTTTTGTATTATTGGTGTTTTGTTGTTGTTGTTGTTGTTGTTGTTGTTTTAGTCAATCTCAAAGTAGACAGGTTGCTCCTGCAACATGCAGCTTACAAGCACTGCAACGCAAAAGCTAGAGTAACTGCTTCTCTCAAGGCTTCCTCTAATCACAATGAACTTGACGGGTTTGTGGGCACCGCCAGGTCTGGGCCTCCTTCAGCACCACTATCCCATGTTCCCTGATCACTGACATAAATAAACAGCAAATATAGTTTATCTTCCTCTTATTCAGCTTTTATATAGCAACAAGGATACGGTTGCTAATAAACCCAAAAACCAGTAACTAATAAATTCATGCATAGCTGCTGGTAACTAGCCTAGCAATAAAGTGTCTTAAAGCAAAATACAAATGTAGATTTGAAATTGTGAGACGGAATTCAGAATTGTTCTCAGCCACAGGGACCCGTCCGACTGCACTCTGTGTCATCCCTGAAATGACATTTTCCTCAAGACTCTGCCTCGGTGCCTCTGTCATGTTAACCCAGCTTTGTGATCCTTCGGGGAACATACACACTTCTGGTAGTTCTCATAGTTAAGTAGTAACCCTTCCTCCTCCCACTCCCAACAGAAACCCCTCAGATTAGACATGATATTCAACTTCTTTAGGTTTTGGTTGTCTATAAGCACGTTTTTGAAATAGAAAGGTCCCAGTGGGGTGTGTGCAGGGTTATGTGTGTGTAGGGTTAAGGGGCAGCCGTGGGCAGGGGTTGGTCACAAACAGCATCAGATCACACAACAGCATATATAATATGATCATATTTCTGTAAGACAAATAGTGGATATATTGAAGAGTCTGAAAAAATACAGAAATTGGCTTTTAGTGATGAGATTGTGATGATTTTTAATTTTCTTTCATATGTTTTGTATTTTCTGAATTATTTGAAATGAATGTATATACACATTCCTTTTATAGCAAAAAAAATGAAGTTATTTCTACTCGCAAAACCAGTATTCCTCCATTTAGAGAACTTATTGTGAAGACATTATTTACTATTATAAAACTCGGGTCAAACATAACACGTTCACTTTCTTGGAGATAGGAGATCACCATAGATCACTGTGCCCCCCCCCCTACTTTATGTAGGACGTTCAGTCCCTAATTATTAAATCTCCGGCATGTGGATAATACTGAAGGCAACAAAACTAGACGTTATGATGGAGATTGTTCTTGGTCCCAGCTTTGCAAAGCAGTCCCGTATTCCTCGGGCCACAAGAGGTGAACTAAACAGAGAGAATTTCAGAATTAACATAATTCATCAGCCACTGCCAAGGTCTCCGTTCAAAAGGTTCCTCAGCCCTCAGCCCCTCGGGGCTCACTCTAGAAGGCCACTGGGTTTGATGCTTGTATTTATCAGCTTCGTTTGTTTGACTAGAGAACCATAGTAAGGAGGTCATGGTCCCGAGAACATTCCGTTCGCTGGGTAACTCTGCAGCCCCAGATTGTGGTGCATCCAGCGAGCCCTTCTGCACACCCCGGGCTCACAAACAGGAGCCCGGGACTAACGGCCCACAAATCTGTAACCACTACTTTCACGTACCTTAAAGTTTGCTCCTGTACTCATGGGTCCGACGAATACTCCTGCGACAACAGCTTTAACTACAAATAGTGGGAACGCTAAGGCGGGGTTAAACTATAGAGAAATCCTTCTAGGCTTTTAAGGAAACCATCCGAACGCCCCTGCGGAAAGATCCGGGGATGCTCGTGAGGCCCAACAACCTACACCACCTGATTCCAAAGATGCAAAATAACTTGTGAGCTTGATGCTTTGTATCCCTCCTAGCCTCAAAGTCCTAGAAGGGGTACGTAAAATTTGAAAAGTCAGAGAATAAAGTAAGGTCCTGAAGGGGCAGTCTTCATTTGACGTCCCTGTGCCCTTCCCCAGTTGTTACCTATGTTAGATTCTGCTGTTCTCGTTTACTTCCGTGGGTTGTTATAAAAGAAAAGATGGGAGAAATGACTTTAAATTGGAAAGTTTTGCAAGGAGCCATATTAGAGTAGCCCTCATTGCCTACAACACAGCCAACTTTCAAAGTCTGTATTTTAACTGTGAAGCATGTCAAGAACATATATCACAAGTATTTGACCAAATGTGCTTAGAATTGAAATTATTTTCACTAATTAATTTTACTTTGAAATTCCCAGTCAAAGCTTAATGTCACAGATGAAAACATTTTTAAATTCACTGATCTAGATAATTCTATTTTAAGTGAGTATTATTAGCCCTAGTCCAAAAATGAGTCAACTGAATGGCCTTAAAAGGATGCATTTTGATAGACGGAGCCAAGGCTGTAACGCAGGTGTGATGATTCATAGGCCACAGTCCTCAGTTTTATCTACTCAGTATTTTTATAAGCTCTAAGATGAAAGGTCTTATATCTTCGCCTAGGGAGGTCACCTACGGCATAATATTATCAGATGGAATGAAGAGGTCATTGACTGGTACGTTGGTAATTAAGCTTGAGGTCTCTGCCAATGAATTCAATTTATGAAGTATAGTATCATCACGGAGTAAGATCATTATCTATAAAGTAAAAAGGTGAACTTTTTAATGAGAATTGTTTGGACAGTAAACTGGCTGACCAGATTACATAAGACGCCTGAAAAGATTATAACTAACGTAAAATGAATGATCCTTGGTAGAGTCATCACTTACGTTCTTCATCAAAAGATGCAAAATGGTGACATGACTTCATTTTTTAAATTTATGTGACATAAGAGCTACCCTCTTAAGTTCCTAAGTGCACAGTACTGTGTTGCTGACGCCAAGCGCAGTGCGTCCTGCAGGCGTCCAGACGCCTTACGACCTAAGTAGCTAAGACTTTATGTGCCGAGCAGCTACTCCCACCTGCACCTTCCCCTGGCAGCCGCCACGCTGCTCCCCCGTCTGAGTTCCACCACACGAGATGCCTCATCTACACAGCCCTGCATCGGATCTGGCCTGTGATGGCCTCGTTTCCCTTAGCCAAGCGTCCCCAAGGTTTCGGGTGTTGTCCCTCCTGTGTTCACTGCGGCGCCATTCATGCCAGCCGCACCTGCAAGCAACCTGAACGTCCACTGACAGATAAATGCATGAAGAACATGTGTTATATTCACACAGCAGAATATTATTCAGCTTTACAAAAGGCACGTCTTTATTTTTAACTTTGACTTTTTATTGTGGAAAATTCCAAAGCACGGGGCAGGATGAGTCCCTGCGCTCACAGCACCCTGACTCCGCAGTCACCACCCGCAGCCAAGACCGTCTCCTCTCTCCCTTTCCGACTGGAAGCCAGTCCAGGTGTCTCAGGATCGGCCCACAGCCAGGTCACACGGGTGCCCAAGAGGCGAGGCACGGGCTATCCACATGGCAATGCTACCATCCAACAGCTAAAAGATGAGATACCAACGCTCCATATCATCAGTATCTCGGAAGTTTCACATTTCCAATTATTTATAGATATGTCTTAGCTGCTACTCTGAATCAGAGTCCAACTGCGTTTGGATTCGTGTTCCTCTGGACTCCACAGTCCTTAAATTGGTAACTGGAGCACCTCTGCAGGTCCTGCTCACACCGCAGCACTTACCTGTCTATCGCACACTGTTCCACCAAGCGCTATCTCTGGTTCTTCGACTCTCAGGCCGCAATGAATGTCCCCCTTGTGGTAGTTGAGCTAATGGCCCCCAAAGACCCACATCTCAATCCCTGAAACAGTGAATATGTTACCTTGTATATGAAAGGGGAATTTAGTTTGTGAATCAACTGACTTTAAAATAGAGACATTATCCTGGATTATCCAAGTGAGCTCAAGGTGATCACCAGAGTCCTTACATGTAAAAGAGGAAAGCACAAAGTAGATCAGAGTGATGTGACGTGAGAAGAACCTGACTCATCGTTTCTGGTTTTGAAGATGGAGAAAGGAGGCCACCAGCCAAAGAATGAGGACAGCCTCTTAAAGATGGAAAACTGCAAGGAAACAGATTTTCCCAGAGAGCCTCCTGCAAGGAACATACACCTGCCGACACCCTGATTGTGGCCCTTGAGTCCTGGTTGGACTTCTAACCTAGAGAACTATAAAATAATATATTGTGTGGCTTTAAGCTACTAAATTTGTGGTAATTTGTTACAGCAGTCATAAAAAACTAACATACCATTCCTTTTGCTCACATGGTATTTTGCGCCACTATTTAGTTGGCGGTAGGTGCCTCGGAGTAAGATTATACCTGGATTCAAATGTCTGCTCTGCGTTCTATTTTTTTTAATAATAAATTTATTTTTTATTGGTGTTCAATTTGCCAACATACAGAATAACACCCAGTGCTCATCCCGTCAAGTGCCCCTCTCAGTGCTCTGCTCTGCGTTCTAAACTGTATGGTCTTTGGCAATTAAGGCCAAAGGGCACCTGGGTGGCTCAGTTGGTTAGGCAACCAGCTTGATTTTGGCTCAGGTCACGATCCCAAGGTCATGAGATGAAGCTCCATGTGGCGCCTACTGAGGAGTCTCTCTCTTCCTCTGTCCTGCCCGCCAACTCTCTCTCTAAACAAACAAAAAACAAACAAACAAAACCTTACTTAACCTCACTTTACCTCAGATCATCTGTTTACGCCTTCCGTGGCATTCAGCTCCTATGAGGTATCTATCACAATTATAATGAAATAATCAATTGAGTTTCTGTCATAAAGTTGTGGTGTCCCCCAGGGAAAGAGCCCTATTTTGCTAATTACTTATATCCTTAGCATAAAGTCCCGGGCTAAGCAAAACCAGACCTTTGCCAATTGAATGAATTTGATTAAAAGCACCACCTTGGGTGTGATGTAGATAATACTGCCCAAAAAAATATCAGTACATTCAGAATGTACAAATGAATTTTGTACTTAAAAATTAAAATTTTGGACTTAAAGAGCCATGACTCAAGAGACTCTTTCCTTTTCAACCCCCGTTTTTAAAATTATTTTATTTTATCCCCTGGTCCCCTTGGCCCTACCTTTCCTAACAATGAGGCCTTCTCCTGGTAGGTTTATCTAGGACAGATGGAAGGGTATCTTCACCTTGATAAGCTCCCTGTGAGTCTAGGGTCAGATACTCATATTTACAAGTAAAAAAAAAATATAAATTTGATGTGATAAGTTCTAGGGGACTGATTCAGGTCAATCAAACAAAAAGATCATTCATTAATTTATAATAAGAACTACTCCAGGGGCAAAAAAAGAAATTTTTTTCACACCGGATCACACCTTCGTTACCCAGTAGGAAAACTTACTAGGGAAAAGTGTTCTTGAGTTTTAAAAAAGTGAAGAAGACACAATTACTACGTACTTAACAACTTATAAATACTAGGCACATGTAAAGGGAACTCTAACAAGCAAGTAATACTCGTTAAAGAACGATTCTGAGCTTCATTTGAATGTCTGCAGAATTTGTATTTGCTGGTTGCTGTTCAGGTATAAATAGTGAATAGATCATGTAAGTGTCTTGCATCCAGTCCCAAGGAAAAGAAAGAGGAAAAATCTCTTAAAGTTGGTAACATTGCCAACACTGTACAGTACATCTTGTCTCTACATCTTAAAGACCTTTCTTTCAATCAACACTCTTCAGCCGCTCTCTGGAAAGCTTTGTCATGAATGGATCCCTGCAGAGCTCTTGACACAAACATTATGGAGGTTGTTAGTATTTGAAAGTAGAACATGCTAGTGATTCATTGCTCTAGGTCCCTGGGAGTCTAGCCTTGAACTGAGCCCAACCTCCAAAATGCCACATTTTTGTGCCCAGGATATTTGGGTCCTTTTATTTATTTATTTATTTTGTTTAAAAGATAGTTTACTCTTTCTGGGGTGCCTATTTGGGTCCTTT
>NC_132783.1:0-10000 GCF_048418805.1 Vulpes vulpes | reverse complement strand
GGTTAGGGTTAGGGTTAGGGTTAGGGTTAGGGTTAGGGTTAGGGTTAGGGTTAGGGTTAGGGTTAGGGTTAGGGTTAGGGTTAGGGTTAGGGTTAGGGTTAGGGTTAGGGTTAGGGTTAGGGTTAGGGTTAGGGTTAGGGTTAGGGTTAGGGTTAGGGTTAGGGTTAGGGTTAGGGTTAGGGTTAGGGTTAGGGTTAGGGTTAGGGTTAGGGTTAGGGTTAGGGTTAGGGTTAGGGTTAGGGTTAGGGTTAGGGTTAGGGTTAGGGTTAGGGTTAGGGTTAGGGTTAGGGTTAGGGTTAGGGTTAGGGTTAGGGTTAGGGTTAGGGTTAGGGTTAGGGTTAGGGTTAGGGTTAGGGTTAGGGTTAGGGTTAGGGTTAGGGTTAGGGTTAGGGTTAGGGTTAGGGTTAGGGTTAGGGTTAGGGTTAGGGTTAGGGTTAGGGTTAGGGTTAGGGTTAGGGTTAGGGTTAGGGTTAGGGTTAGGGTTAGGGTTAGGGTTAGGGTTAGGGTTAGGGTTAGGGTTAGGGTTAGGGTTAGGGTTAGGGTTAGGGTTAGGGTTAGGGTTAGGGTTAGGGTTAGGGTTAGGGTTAGGGTTAGGGTTAGGGTTAGGGTTAGGGTTAGGGTTAGGGTTAGGGTTAGGGTTAGGGTTAGGGTTAGGGTTAGGGTTAGGGTTAGGGTTAGGGTTAGGGTTAGGGTTAGGGTTAGGGTTAGGGTTAGGGTTAGGGTTAGGGTTAGGGTTAGGGTTAGGGTTAGGGTTAGGGTTAGGGTTAGGGTTAGGGTTAGGGTTAGGGTTAGGGTTAGGGTTAGGGTTAGGGTTAGGGTTAGGGTTAGGGTTAGGGTTAGGGTTAGGGTTAGGGTTAGGGTTAGGGTTAGGGTTAGGGTTAGGGTTAGGGTTAGGGTTAGGGTTAGGGTTAGGGTTAGGGTTAGGGTTAGGGTTAGGGTTAGGGTTAGGGTTAGGGTTAGGGTTAGGGTTAGGGTTAGGGTTAGGGTTAGGGTTAGGGTTAGGGTTAGGGTTAGGGTTAGGGTTAGGGTTAGGGTTAGGGTTAGGGTTAGGGTTAGGGTTAGGGTTAGGGTTAGGGTTAGGGTTAGGGTTAGGGTTAGGGTTAGGGTTAGGGTTAGGGTTAGGGTTAGGGTTAGGGTTAGGGTTAGGGTTAGGGTTAGGGTTAGGGTTAGGGTTAGGGTTAGGGTTAGGGTTAGGGTTAGGGTTAGGGTTAGGGTTAGGGTTAGGGTTAGGGTTAGGGTTAGGGTTAGGGTTAGGGTTAGGGTTAGGGTTAGGGTTAGGGTTAGGGTTAGGGTTAGGGTTAGGGTTAGGGTTAGGGTTAGGGTTAGGGTTAGGGTTAGGGTTAGGGTTAGGGTTAGGGTTAGGGTTAGGGTTAGGGTTAGGGTTAGGGTTAGGGTTAGGGTTAGGGTTAGGGTTAGGGTTAGGGTTAGGGTTAGGGTTAGGGTTAGGGTTAGGGTTAGGGTTAGGGTTAGGGTTAGGGTTAGGGTTAGGGTTAGGGTTAGGGTTAGGGTTAGGGTTAGGGTTAGGGTTAGGGTTAGGGTTAGGGTTAGGGTTAGGGTTAGGGTTAGGGTTAGGGTTAGGGTTAGGGTTAGGGTTAGGGTTAGGGTTAGGGTTAGGGTTAGGGTTAGGGTTAGGGTTAGGGTTAGGGTTAGGGTTAGGGTTAGGGTTAGGGTTAGGGTTAGGGTTAGGGTTAGGGTTAGGGTTAGGGTTAGGGTTAGGGTTAGGGTTAGGGTTAGGGTTAGGGTTAGGGTTAGGGTTAGGGTTAGGGTTAGGGTTAGGGTTAGGGTTAGGGTTAGGGTTAGGGTTAGGGTTAGGGTTAGGGTTAGGGTTAGGGTTAGGGTTAGGGTTAGGGTTAGGGTTAGGGTTAGGGTTAGGGTTAGGGTTAGGGTTAGGGTTAGGGTTAGGGTTAGGGTTAGGGTTAGGGTTAGGGTTAGGGTTAGGGTTAGGGTTAGGGTTAGGGTTAGGGTTAGGGTTAGGGTTAGGGTTAGGGTTAGGGTTAGGGTTAGGGTTAGGGTTAGGGTTAGGGTTAGGGTTAGGGTTAGGGTTAGGGTTAGGGTTAGGGTTAGGGTTAGGGTTAGGGTTAGGGTTAGGGTTAGGGTTAGGGTTAGGGTTAGGGTTAGGGTTAGGGTTAGGGTTAGGGTTAGGGTTAGGGTTAGGGTTAGGGTTAGGGTTAGGGTTAGGGTTAGGGTTAGGGTTAGGGTTAGGGTTAGGGTTAGGGTTAGGGTTAGGGTTAGGGTTAGGGTTAGGGTTAGGGTTAGGGTTAGGGTTAGGGTTAGGGTTAGGGTTAGGGTTAGGGTTAGGGTTAGGGTTAGGGTTAGGGTTAGGGTTAGGGTTAGGGTTAGGGTTAGGGTTAGGGTTAGGGTTAGGGTTAGGGTTAGGGTTAGGGTTAGGGTTAGGGTTAGGGTTAGGGTTAGGGTTAGGGTTAGGGTTAGGGTTAGGGTTAGGGTTAGGGTTAGGGTTAGGGTTAGGGTTAGGGTTAGGGTTAGGGTTAGGGTTAGGGTTAGGGTTAGGGTTAGGGTTAGGGTTAGGGTTAGGGTTAGGGTTAGGGTTAGGGTTAGGGTTAGGGTTAGGGTTAGGGTTAGGGTTAGGGTTAGGGTTAGGGTTAGGGTTAGGGTTAGGGTTAGGGTTAGGGTTAGGGTTAGGGTTAGGGTTAGGGTTAGGGTTAGGGTTAGGGTTAGGGTTAGGGTTAGGGTTAGGGTTAGGGTTAGGGTTAGGGTTAGGGTTAGGGTTAGGGTTAGGGTTAGGGTTAGGGTTAGGGTTAGGGTTAGGGTTAGGGTTAGGGTTAGGGTTAGGGTTAGGGTTAGGGTTAGGGTTAGGGTTAGGGTTAGGGTTAGGGTTAGGGTTAGGGTTAGGGTTAGGGTTAGGGTTAGGGTTAGGGTTAGGGTTAGGGTTAGGGTTAGGGTTAGGGTTAGGGTTAGGGTTAGGGTTAGGGTTAGGGTTAGGGTTAGGGTTAGGGTTAGGGTTAGGGTTAGGGTTAGGGTTAGGGTTAGGGTTAGGGTTAGGGTTAGGGTTAGGGTTAGGGTTAGGGTTAGGGTTAGGGTTAGGGTTAGGGTTAGGGTTAGGGTTAGGGTTAGGGTTAGGGTTAGGGTTAGGGTTAGGGTTAGGGTTAGGGTTAGGGTTAGGGTTAGGGTTAGGGTTAGGGTTAGGGTTAGGGTTAGGGTTAGGGTTAGGGTTAGGGTTAGGGTTAGGGTTAGGGTTAGGGTTAGGGTTAGGGTTAGGGTTAGGGTTAGGGTTAGGGTTAGGGTTAGGGTTAGGGTTAGGGTTAGGGTTAGGGTTAGGGTTAGGGTTAGGGTTAGGGTTAGGGTTAGGGTTAGGGTTAGGGTTAGGGTTAGGGTTAGGGTTAGGGTTAGGGTTAGGGTTAGGGTTAGGGTTAGGGTTAGGGTTAGGGTTAGGGTTAGGGTTAGGGTTAGGGTTAGGGTTAGGGTTAGGGTTAGGGTTAGGGTTAGGGTTAGGGTTAGGGTTAGGGTTAGGGTTAGGGTTAGGGTTAGGGTTAGGGTTAGGGTTAGGGTTAGGGTTAGGGTTAGGGTTAGGGTTAGGGTTAGGGTTAGGGTTAGGGTTAGGGTTAGGGTTAGGGTTAGGGTTAGGGTTAGGGTTAGGGTTAGGGTTAGGGTTAGGGTTAGGGTTAGGGTTAGGGTTAGGGTTAGGGTTAGGGTTAGGGTTAGGGTTAGGGTTAGGGTTAGGGTTAGGGTTAGGGTTAGGGTTAGGGTTAGGGTTAGGGTTAGGGTTAGGGTTAGGGTTAGGGTTAGGGTTAGGGTTAGGGTTAGGGTTAGGGTTAGGGTTAGGGTTAGGGTTAGGGTTAGGGTTAGGGTTAGGGTTAGGGTTAGGGTTAGGGTTAGGGTTAGGGTTAGGGTTAGGGTTAGGGTTAGGGTTAGGGTTAGGGTTAGGGTTAGGGTTAGGGTTAGGGTTAGGGTTAGGGTTAGGGTTAGGGTTAGGGTTAGGGTTAGGGTTAGGGTTAGGGTTAGGGTTAGGGTTAGGGTTAGGGTTAGGGTTAGGGTTAGGGTTAGGGTTAGGGTTAGGGTTAGGGTTAGGGTTAGGGTTAGGGTTAGGGTTAGGGTTAGGGTTAGGGTTAGGGTTAGGGTTAGGGTTAGGGTTAGGGTTAGGGTTAGGGTTAGGGTTAGGGTTAGGGTTAGGGTTAGGGTTAGGGTTAGGGTTAGGGTTAGGGTTAGGGTTAGGGTTAGGGTTAGGGTTAGGGTTAGGGTTAGGGTTAGGGTTAGGGTTAGGGTTAGGGTTAGGGTTAGGGTTAGGGTTAGGGTTAGGGTTAGGGTTAGGGTTAGGGTTAGGGTTAGGGTTAGGGTTAGGGTTAGGGTTAGGGTTAGGGTTAGGGTTAGGGTTAGGGTTAGGGTTAGGGTTAGGGTTAGGGTTAGGGTTAGGGTTAGGGTTAGGGTTAGGGTTAGGGTTAGGGTTAGGGTTAGGGTTAGGGTTAGGGTTAGGGTTAGGGTTAGGGTTAGGGTTAGGGTTAGGGTTAGGGTTAGGGTTAGGGTTAGGGTTAGGGTTAGGGTTAGGGTTAGGGTTAGGGTTAGGGTTAGGGTTAGGGTTAGGGTTAGGGTTAGGGTTAGGGTTAGGGTTAGGGTTAGGGTTAGGGTTAGGGTTAGGGTTAGGGTTAGGGTTAGGGTTAGGGTTAGGGTTAGGGTTAGGGTTAGGGTTAGGGTTAGGGTTAGGGTTAGGGTTAGGGTTAGGGTTAGGGTTAGGGTTAGGGTTAGGGTTAGGGTTAGGGTTAGGGTTAGGGTTAGGGTTAGGGTTAGGGTTAGGGTTAGGGTTAGGGTTAGGGTTAGGGTTAGGGTTAGGGTTAGGGTTAGGGTTAGGGTTAGGGTTAGGGTTAGGGTTAGGGTTAGGGTTAGGGTTAGGGTTAGGGTTAGGGTTAGGGTTAGGGTTAGGGTTAGGGTTAGGGTTAGGGTTAGGGTTAGGGTTAGGGTTAGGGTTAGGGTTAGGGTTAGGGTTAGGGTTAGGGTTAGGGTTAGGGTTAGGGTTAGGGTTAGGGTTAGGGTTAGGGTTAGGGTTAGGGTTAGGGTTAGGGTTAGGGTTAGGGTTAGGGTTAGGGTTAGGGTTAGGGTTAGGGTTAGGGTTAGGGTTAGGGTTAGGGTTAGGGTTAGGGTTAGGGTTAGGGTTAGGGTTAGGGTTAGGGTTAGGGTTAGGGTTAGGGTTAGGGTTAGGGTTAGGGTTAGGGTTAGGGTTAGGGTTAGGGTTAGGGTTAGGGTTAGGGTTAGGGTTAGGGTTAGGGTTAGGGTTAGGGTTAGGGTTAGGGTTAGGGTTAGGGTTAGGGTTAGGGTTAGGGTTAGGGTTAGGGTTAGGGTTAGGGTTAGGGTTAGGGTTAGGGTTAGGGTTAGGGTTAGGGTTAGGGTTAGGGTTAGGGTTAGGGTTAGGGTTAGGGTTAGGGTTAGGGTTAGGGTTAGGGTTAGGGTTAGGGTTAGGGTTAGGGTTAGGGTTAGGGTTAGGGTTAGGGTTAGGGTTAGGGTTAGGGTTAGGGTTAGGGTTAGGGTTAGGGTTAGGGTTAGGGTTAGGGTTAGGGTTAGGGTTAGGGTTAGGGTTAGGGTTAGGGTTAGGGTTAGGGTTAGGGTTAGGGTTAGGGTTAGGGTTAGGGTTAGGGTTAGGGTTAGGGTTAGGGTTAGGGTTAGGGTTAGGGTTAGGGTTAGGGTTAGGGTTAGGGTTAGGGTTAGGGTTAGGGTTAGGGTTAGGGTTAGGGTTAGGGTTAGGGTTAGGGTTAGGGTTAGGGTTAGGGTTAGGGTTAGGGTTAGGGTTAGGGTTAGGGTTAGGGTTAGGGTTAGGGTTAGGGTTAGGGTTAGGGTTAGGGTTAGGGTTAGGGTTAGGGTTAGGGTTAGGGTTAGGGTTAGGGTTAGGGTTAGGGTTAGGGTTAGGGTTAGGGTTAGGGTTAGGGTTAGGGTTAGGGTTAGGGTTAGGGTTAGGGTTAGGGTTAGGGTTAGGGTTAGGGTTAGGGTTAGGGTTAGGGTTAGGGTTAGGGTTAGGGTTAGGGTTAGGGTTAGGGTTAGGGTTAGGGTTAGGGTTAGGGTTAGGGTTAGGGTTAGGGTTAGGGTTAGGGTTAGGGTTAGGGTTAGGGTTAGGGTTAGGGTTAGGGTTAGGGTTAGGGTTAGGGTTAGGGTTAGGGTTAGGGTTAGGGTTAGGGTTAGGGTTAGGGTTAGGGTTAGGGTTAGGGTTAGGGTTAGGGTTAGGGTTAGGGTTAGGGTTAGGGTTAGGGTTAGGGTTAGGGTTAGGGTTAGGGTTAGGGTTAGGGTTAGGGTTAGGGTTAGGGTTAGGGTTAGGGTTAGGGTTAGGGTTAGGGTTAGGGTTAGGGTTAGGGTTAGGGTTAGGGTTAGGGTTAGGGTTAGGGTTAGGGTTAGGGTTAGGGTTAGGGTTAGGGTTAGGGTTAGGGTTAGGGTTAGGGTTAGGGTTAGGGTTAGGGTTAGGGTTAGGGTTAGGGTTAGGGTTAGGGTTAGGGTTAGGGTTAGGGTTAGGGTTAGGGTTAGGGTTAGGGTTAGGGTTAGGGTTAGGGTTAGGGTTAGGGTTAGGGTTAGGGTTAGGGTTAGGGTTAGGGTTAGGGTTAGGGTTAGGGTTAGGGTTAGGGTTAGGGTTAGGGTTAGGGTTAGGGTTAGGGTTAGGGTTAGGGTTAGGGTTAGGGTTAGGGTTAGGGTTAGGGTTAGGGTTAGGGTTAGGGTTAGGGTTAGGGTTAGGGTTAGGGTTAGGGTTAGGGTTAGGGTTAGGGTTAGGGTTAGGGTTAGGGTTAGGGTTAGGGTTAGGGTTAGGGTTAGGGTTAGGGTTAGGGTTAGGGTTAGGGTTAGGGTTAGGGTTAGGGTTAGGGTTAGGGTTAGGGTTAGGGTTAGGGTTAGGGTTAGGGTTAGGGTTAGGGTTAGGGTTAGGGTTAGGGTTAGGGTTAGGGTTAGGGTTAGGGTTAGGGTTAGGGTTAGGGTTAGGGTTAGGGTTAGGGTTAGGGTTAGGGTTAGGGTTAGGGTTAGGGTTAGGGTTAGGGTTAGGGTTAGGGTTAGGGTTAGGGTTAGGGTTAGGGTTAGGGTTAGGGTTAGGGTTAGGGTTAGGGTTAGGGTTAGGGTTAGGGTTAGGGTTAGGGTTAGGGTTAGGGTTAGGGTTAGGGTTAGGGTTAGGGTTAGGGTTAGGGTTAGGGTTAGGGTTAGGGTTAGGGTTAGGGTTAGGGTTAGGGTTAGGGTTAGGGTTAGGGTTAGGGTTAGGGTTAGGGTTAGGGTTAGGGTTAGGGTTAGGGTTAGGGTTAGGGTTAGGGTTAGGGTTAGGGTTAGGGTTAGGGTTAGGGTTAGGGTTAGGGTTAGGGTTAGGGTTAGGGTTAGGGTTAGGGTTAGGGTTAGGGTTAGGGTTAGGGTTAGGGTTAGGGTTAGGGTTAGGGTTAGGGTTAGGGTTAGGGTTAGGGTTAGGGTTAGGGTTAGGGTTAGGGTTAGGGTTAGGGTTAGGGTTAGGGTTAGGGTTAGGGTTAGGGTTAGGGTTAGGGTTAGGGTTAGGGTTAGGGTTAGGGTTAGGGTTAGGGTTAGGGTTAGGGTTAGGGTTAGGGTTAGGGTTAGGGTTAGGGTTAGGGTTAGGGTTAGGGTTAGGGTTAGGGTTAGGGTTAGGGTTAGGGTTAGGGTTAGGGTTAGGGTTAGGGTTAGGGTTAGGGTTAGGGTTAGGGTTAGGGTTAGGGTTAGGGTTAGGGTTAGGGTTAGGGTTAGGGTTAGGGTTAGGGTTAGGGTTAGGGTTAGGGTTAGGGTTAGGGTTAGGGTTAGGGTTAGGGTTAGGGTTAGGGTTAGGGTTAGGGTTAGGGTTAGGGTTAGGGTTAGGGTTAGGGTTAGGGTTAGGGTTAGGGTTAGGGTTAGGGTTAGGGTTAGGGTTAGGGTTAGGGTTAGGGTTAGGGTTAGGGTTAGGGTTAGGGTTAGGGTTAGGGTTAGGGTTAGGGTTAGGGTTAGGGTTAGGGTTAGGGTTAGGGTTAGGGTTAGGGTTAGGGTTAGGGTTAGGGTTAGGGTTAGGGTTAGGGTTAGGGTTAGGGTTAGGGTTAGGGTTAGGGTTAGGGTTAGGGTTAGGGTTAGGGTTAGGGTTAGGGTTAGGGTTAGGGTTAGGGTTAGGGTTAGGGTTAGGGTTAGGGTTAGGGTTAGGGTTAGGGTTAGGGTTAGGGTTAGGGTTAGGGTTAGGGTTAGGGTTAGGGTTAGGGTTAGGGTTAGGGTTAGGGTTAGGGTTAGGGTTAGGGTTAGGGTTAGGGTTAGGGTTAGGGTTAGGGTTAGGGTTAGGGTTAGGGTTAGGGTTAGGGTTAGGGTTAGGGTTAGGGTTAGGGTTAGGGTTAGGGTTAGGGTTAGGGTTAGGGTTAGGGTTAGGGTTAGGGTTAGGGTTAGGGTTAGGGTTAGGGTTAGGGTTAGGGTTAGGGTTAGGGTTAGGGTTAGGGTTAGGGTTAGGGTTAGGGTTAGGGTTAGGGTTAGGGTTAGGGTTAGGGTTAGGGTTAGGGTTAGGGTTAGGGTTAGGGTTAGGGTTAGGGTTAGGGTTAGGGTTAGGGTTAGGGTTAGGGTTAGGGTTAGGGTTAGGGTTAGGGTTAGGGTTAGGGTTAGGGTTAGGGTTAGGGTTAGGGTTAGGGTTAGGGTTAGGGTTAGGGTTAGGGTTAGGGTTAGGGTTAGGGTTAGGGTTAGGGTTAGGGTTAGGGTTAGGGTTAGGGTTAGGGTTAGGGTTAGGGTTAGGGTTAGGGTTAGGGTTAGGGTTAGGGTTAGGGTTAGGGTTAGGGTTAGGGTTAGGGTTAGGGTTAGGGTTAGGGTTAGGGTTAGGGTTAGGGTTAGGGTTAGGGTTAGGGTTAGGGTTAGGGTTAGGGTTAGGGTTAGGGTTAGGGTTAGGGTTAGGGTTAGGGTTAGGGTTAGGGTTAGGGTTAGGGTTAGGGTTAGGGTTAGGGTTAGGGTTAGGGTTAGGGTTAGGGTTAGGGTTAGGGTTAGGGTTAGGGTTAGGGTTAGGGTTAGGGTTAGGGTTAGGGTTAGGGTTAGGGTTAGGGTTAGGGTTAGGGTTAGGGTTAGGGTTAGGGTTAGGGTTAGGGTTAGGGTTAGGGTTAGGGTTAGGGTTAGGGTTAGGGTTAGGGTTAGGGTTAGGGTTAGGGTTAGGGTTAGGGTTAGGGTTAGGGTTAGGGTTAGGGTTAGGGTTAGGGTTAGGGTTAGGGTTAGGGTTAGGGTTAGGGTTAGGGTTAGGGTTAGGGTTAGGGTTAGGGTTAGGGTTAGGGTTAGGGTTAGGGTTAGGGTTAGGGTTAGGGTTAGGGTTAGGGTTAGGGTTAGGGTTAGGGTTAGGGTTAGGGTTAGGGTTAGGGTTAGGGTTAGGGTTAGGGTTAGGGTTAGGGTTAGGGTTAGGGTTAGGGTTAGGGTTAGGGTTAGGGTTAGGGTTAGGGTTAGGGTTAGGGTTAGGGTTAGGGTTAGGGTTAGGGTTAGGGTTAGGGTTAGGGTTAGGGTTAGGGTTAGGGTTAGGGTTAGGGTTAGGGTTAGGGTTAGGGTTAGGGTTAGGGTTAGGGTTAGGGTTAGGGTTAGGGTTAGGGTTAGGGTTAGGGTTAGGGTTAGGGTTAGGGTTAGGGTTAGGGTTAGGGTTAGGGTTAGGGTTAGGGTTAGGGTTAGGGTTAGGGTTAGGGTTAGGGTTAGGGTTAGGGTTAGGGTTAGGGTTAGGGTTAGGGTTAGGGTTAGGGTTAGGGTTAGGGTTAGGGTTAGGGTTAGGGTTAGGGTTAGGGTTAGGGTTAGGGTTAGGGTTAGGGTTAGGGTTAGGGTTAGGGTTAGGGTTAGGGTTAGGGTTAGGGTTAGGGTTAGGGTTAGGGTTAGGGTTAGGGTTAGGGTTAGGGTTAGGGTTAGGGTTAGGGTTAGGGTTAGGGTTAGGGTTAGGGTTAGGGTTAGGGTTAGGGTTAGGGTTAGGGTTAGGGTTAGGGTTAGGGTTAGGGTTAGGGTTAGGGTTAGGGTTAGGGTTAGGGTTAGGGTTAGGGTTAGGGTTAGGGTTAGGGTTAGGGTTAGGGTTAGGGTTAGGGTTAGGGTTAGGGTTAGGGTTAGGGTTAGGGTTAGGGTTAGGGTTAGGGTT